>NC_071977.1:10008172-10051189 GCF_026283585.1 Hylaeus volcanicus
AGAGAGAGAGAGAGAGAGAGAGAGAGAGAGAGAGAGAGAGAGAGAGAGAGAGAGAGAGAGAGATGCTGGTAAATTGCAAACGCGCGACACGGGTAACGAATCGGTACGGTAAATAGTTCCCATTGGTTTGGTCGAAAGGTTGTATATTGATAAAACCGTAAGCAGACATTCCACCGTAAATTGATGCTGGGGTCGTGTGTGAATAGCGGATTGGCCGGTGGCGTGTCTCGCCACATACGGTGTATACGGAGGTCACGTGAGCTGACACAAAGGTCAGGAACACCGGTCCTGGTTCCCGTACCCGTCGACGGGCTGATGCACTTGCGAATGCCGGAACACCAGCTTCGTTTGACGACGCGACAGGGTCATCGTCGAGATTCGATTTATCTCGTGACGGAATGCTGCTAGCTTCTGCCAAGTGTGTGAAATCTGTTGCTTAGGAAGTAAGAAGTATTATTCGCAGGTGAGAGGAGGTTGAATGAAACTGACATCGATAAGATCACAAGACTGCGAGCGAAAAACGTATTCTTTTACGAGAGTATTTGATCCGTGTATCAGTCACAGCTGCGAGAGCGCCAATCCCAAACATTTCACTTGGACAATCTCTCCTGTAAACGTTGGACAATAAAAGTATTGCAAATGGCCAACAGTGAGGATTCCCTGGAAAACTGTGTTCGGCGGAATTCGAAGTTAAATATTGACTTTGGGATTAATTAAAAGCGAAAGTGGCGCCAGTATTGACCAACGTTTTTGGACCGAGAAGTGGCGCGATTTTAAAGCTCTCGACATTTTCCGAAGCGATCATTAGCTGGAATAATGATTCGGCTATCGTTTAGTAATACGATACCTTTATGTTTTATCGTCAACCTACATGGCTAACTAATGACATAGACAAGGAAAACTACCCGCGCAAAAATACGTATCGCGTGCAGTACGCTGACGCAGCTGCGAGCTAATATTCCCTGCAATATATGGACGGGGCCCACTGAATATCGATAAAGCGCGAAATTTCGTCGCAAATTGCCTTTTTGCATGGTAGAATAACAATCACCATATTCAGCGTACGCGCATTACAATATTTTCTATCACAGAAGAACGCACGTATTTTTTGTTTAAAAAAATCTCGATGAAACCACTATGTTTTAAAAGGAGAGGTACTTTCTTAGAAAGCTTCGATAGAAACGGAGTAACTGACAAAATTCTTCTCTAAAAATTACCTTCTTCAACACTTCTTGCACTGTATAAGATATTTACCACGTTGATCGCTATGTCACCCATATATGGGTGACAGAGTTTTTCATTCAAGAACTAAGAAGATTAATTCTGAAAATTAGACATCGAAAGAGATGAATTTAAATGAAGTTCATGAATTTTGATGTAGTTACAACAATAAATACCAAGATAAATGTTTGATTACGTAGACTCCAATCAACGTGTGAAGGCCTTCACGAAGTGATATAATACATGGTACATGGACTTGTCTCTCGCGCAAGATACTCCGACGTTTCTCCAGTAGCTTCTACCGGGGTTAAACGACACCCTAATATTGGCATGCGTCGTGTAATCGTGATTATTTAAAGCTACCAGTACTCGTGCCACGGCTTAATGGCTACCAATCCTACGGTTCACCTGCCACCAATAGGGGTTGCTCCGATTGTTTCTAGCCCTGTACTCTATTATCGACGAAGGAATCGACAGAGATCCGATAGTCCTCTCCAATGAAGCCCACCCGAATCACCGACGGATTCCTCCTTCCAAATCCCTCTCCTACCCACGACCAAGTCTCCCGGCGCTATCTTTTACGCAGATCAACCCAAGCAATCCTCCTTCTACACCAGAGAGTAGCGTGAGAACTGGTACTTCCCTCTACGGGGTGCCTCGATGGAAGCCTCGAACAAACAAACACGACAATCCCAAGCTACCGGTTGATGCGAACCAACAACGCGGTAATATCCGCGTCTCTTCGAGGCGAGATTATCAAAATGATACATTCCGGTTGCGCGCACACGTGAGCCACGCCGATACGGTCGTGGCACGTAATGCATAGGGTGGCCCTCGTGTAGCGTGGCGATTGGCTCGTTGCTCGCGTGTTCCAACGGCGGGCCTTTACGGTACCCACACGTAGAGGATGTTACGTGTTTCGCGCGTCGACGGGAACCGGTGGAGTTGGCGAGGTCGACGGGAGGAGGACAGGACGAAGCGAGGATGCCTGCCGATCCTCGGGTCCCGTCTCCGTTGAGGTCGTGCATTTACACAGGCGGGGTCATCCACAGTCTCTGTAGTACCGTTACTCCGCACGGAGCATACATATTCTCGGAGCAGTTATCCCGCAACATCCACCTCCCCTCACCCTCTCCCTCTTTCTCCTTGCCCCCATCCCCTGTTTTCCACGACGGCTGCGGCTGGCTGTTGCATATTTTTCGTGCATCGTGTAAGCGTGCATGCAAACCCGTAGCGACGGAGGACCGGTAACGTTGGTCACGTACGTTTCTTCGTGTGTCCAGTGGCTGCCTCGACTGGCATGCATAAGTCAGAGACCGTTGGCGCAGTTTCTCGGCCCTGCTCCCCATCGTTTCTGGCCGTTTCTTCCATAACTGGCTCACCTGGATATGCGTGAGCGCGCGTGTCCGTCGAGAAGATCGGCATGACCGCTGTTTATGGATGAGATCGATCTGCCACGCTGGGACACGTCCCTTTGCGGAAGAGGATATTATTCCGTGGGTGTCGCCAAGCCGAAGGGAAACGTGTATATCGTCTGCTCGTGACCGTTGGTTTTATCGACAACCTTTTTCACGGCGTACAGTATGCGGGAGGATCTCTGTTCGGTCGGAACCATAAATATTGCTCGTTCCGTGTCGTAAAAGAGCGGTATTTTGATTATAACGCGGAAGAACGATGATAATACTGTTAACCGTTGCGTACCTTTTGCTACACGGAAACACGAAGAGAGTAATATTGTTATTCGTCGAGCGGTGGTGGATAAAAGGGCCGGAACGAAACACAAAGTGCGGACTCCAACGGGAAAATCTGTGTACGTCTTTTTTTTTCTCCTTTATTTTTTTTTTATTTTGCTTTCGCGATTCGTTTTTCCGTTTGTTTTTTCGGTATAACGTTCTAACGTTATATTGCGTTTCGTGCAGTCACGCGAACCTGTCAGTTATGCCAGGCCGTTTTCTTTCTCCTAGCGGCCCGGAATATCGAATTCCCGTTGTCTCGTCTGGAAATTGAATCTCCGACGGTGATCTCTTTGGGCGCAATTTATATTGACTTCGTTGGAGTGGAAAACGGGACTGTGTACGGCCACGTCGTCGTTCGCAGTAAGTTTATAATGAGATTTCGCGACTAGACCAGCATCGTCGATGCTCCCTCCCCCGTTCTAGGAACACTTAATTCGTCTGCGACGATACGGAGGGGCAAAGTCGACGATCAAGCTGCTTGGACGCGGACGACTTATCGCGTCTATGTTTCTTCGATCGCGGAAGAAAGGATCGAGAGTCGACGACGGAAGGATCATCGTGGAACCGATTAAACGAGGGCTCGGAATAAATTCAAATCGTCCCGGGACGACGTCGATGTTTCATCCGACTTGTCAGCCTCGATAACGCCACGAGGAGGCGAATATTTGCGCGATTAATGATAATGCAATTAGCTCGCGTTTCCTCGCGGGACGCGTTACCGTTGTTGCAGCGGTGTGCAGTTCATCCCTGCTCCAAACGCATAAATTAATATGTCAGGGGTGGGTTCGTTGGACTTTTCCTAGTAGGCTTCAATTTAACCCTTTGTACTCGGATGTCCTCTCACTAACAAATTTTGTTAGTGACACCTAAAAAAAAATTTATGTTTGCAATTCTGGCAACGTTTCAAGGAAAGTCTACTAATACCAAAAAAGACACGTTTCCAAAGTTAGACTATTTTATTTAATGCGATTCCTGTTCGCACACTTTGCAACGAGATGGAGCAGAATGCAAAGGGTTAAAAGGAAATGATCATTAATAATTACTTGTCCTGACAAGTTTCCCCTCTTTCCCCTAATTTTAAAGTTAAAGAGCAGCACGTGGAAAGACTCGGATAAGACAAGGATAGGGCAACATGGCCCACTCTAATTGGGAATAAAACATTGGCACGATCTGGCTTGGCGCATGATATCGCAACAACGTTGAGCGTTGGGCAAACAGGAACGGTTCGCGGGTCCGGGCAACCGGTCAGCGATACGCAAACAGGGTGGTTATTATCGCAGTACTGACAGTAGGCTTAAGACTTAATCGGCCGTTGGGATCGCGTGCTTCTAATTTCACGCTCAGTATCCCCTAGCCCCGGCTCAACATCCGGCTAATCGAATCTTTGCAGCCCCCGTAATCACCGTTTGAAGACTAAAACGTTTGCACGCTTCGCTGTAATATACACTGACCCGCATCAGTTCACGGAACTTTCCTTTTTCATCGTGACACACTTGCCCTGACGATTTAATCGAGCCCTTTCTCCATCTATCCGAATCTCGGTTGGCCTTTCCCTACTGTTTACACTTTCAAGCGTGACGATCGTACTGTTACATTCGAGGACGATTTAGACACCCTAGTGGTGCTGCATTAAACTCTACTAAAGAGAAATTTTCTATTGCAATATAAACATTCAGTAGTTAGGACTTTTCATATAATTACAGTCAAATCTGTTTTTATGCTGTCTTACTTTATGCGAAGATCAAGCGTTACTTTTCCATCGTACAGTTCGGATGGCTTGTCCTCGAGGCGGACAGACGGTCGTCGGCCCGTTTGGAAAGGCTCGAGAGCAATTGATTGAAAGTTGGCAAGATGCGCGTTAATTTCGCCTCGCGTCATCCATTCTCGAGCGGGCGTAGGTGCTTAGGAAATTAGGAGCGAACTTACGGGCACGTAAGCATCCATTTCCCAGCGGCGTACGTGTTACTCAGACACGGGGAACGCGGTCTGACGTCTCATCCGTCTTCCAATGCGCATATGTCCCAGCCAGAAATTACCATTACGATGGATGCTGCTTGGTCCCGAGCTTACGCTCGCGGCAGCCGAGTTTTATGACAGTCGCTCGGTAATAATGCCGGTCGTACCTTCGCTCGGCGTGGTCACGAAATTACGTCTTAACGCTGGAACCGACGCTTGGCGCGCGGAAGAGGATGCTGGAAGGGTGCTGGGAAGTGGATCGATACGACAGGAGAACAGAGAGACGTGAACGAGTGCATGACATCGGCCTATTGTGCGCGATCGAATGACATTAGGGACATTAGACCCGCATCATGAATACCCCCTACTTTGGCGATCATGCTCGAGATATTCTCATCTTACCACGGTCTGTCCTCCAACGCCGTATTAATTAGGAGCTGTCTCTTGCTTCAAGTGGAGCTAGACGTTCTTGAGAACGCTTTGCGACGTTTTCTTGTTCATTGCGCTAAATCGCTTGTTCCGGCCCTCTTGTAGGTGTCGAGCATGCTTGCGTGATGTGAATTGTGTACGGCTAAGGTACTTCATGCATTTCACAATTCTTGAGGTACGTGGATCTTGACATAAGACCGAGCCCTGAGGAATGTTTACTTTGTATATTTTACCTGTGAAAACTAGCTTTCTAAATATGGATGTCTCGAAGTTCAAATTGATGACAATTACTCAAGGGATAAGTTTATAGATTGATGAGTCACAAATTACTGCAAAAGATCGTAAATTTTCTTTTTAATTCAACAAATTCAATATCTCTTTATATCCTGAAAACAATAACCTAGATTACACATCTGTATTAAATCTTGACATCCAAGGCAAAACGCTATAAATTTTCCTGGCAGTGAATGGGTTATGACCCTGTTGCGAAAGCATAGACTTCGACATAGATCGAAGAATCTTAACCATTCGAAGATTTATACCTGTTATCTAAAGATTTTCTCTATTATTATTAAACGACCTCCTTCGTCGCTAAAATTAAACGCAACAGGAAATAGCCCGTGTCGTTCGCTGGCGGTGCAAGACAAATTCTCACAGTTCGAGCAAGTGGCGTCGTCTAGAGGCGGGGGACACCGTACGGCATTCTTTTGTCCTGAAAATTATATCGCGCGCCATTTTGCATGCTGCTGGAATTCCCGCGCGGTCGTTGTCTTGGCCTGGGACATCCGGGACATGCAAGGCAAGGATGATACGCGCGGTGACATTAACATGGAGACAACGGTGATGGTCGACAGGCAGCCTTCAGGTATGCGGCAGTTTTCGCGCTTTTCTCCGCTCACGGTAGCCGCGGCCAATTATGGAACGTCTCGGTGCGTTGTTTTGTAGGCTGTTCTGTATTACCCTATTATGCTCCCTCTTGGCGTTTACACGGAACCAGATGGCTCGTGTGGACCGAGGATAATTTCGCGAAGCGTTCCTTGCGCCCCCTCGCCTTCTTTTTTCCGTCTATTCTTCTGTTGTTCTCTTCCCTCATCCCGTTACCACCCTCTCTCTCTTTCTCGCTCGTCTCTGTTTCCCTCTAGCATCTCTGTTCCGCTTTTTTTTCCTTTCCCGTCGCGTTTCCGCTTCCTCCCCCGTCCTCGCAAATCCATGATCTCTCTCGTCCAGCGTGAAAATACAAGCGACGGGTCTCGTTACAGTTGAATTGTGCCCGTATTTATTTTGTCCCCTATTTCGCCCCGTCCCGGCGAGTTCTCTCGGTGCTACGCGTTTTAACGACTCTGGAAGTGGCTCTCGTATCCCGTTTAGCATTACCCAACGATAAACAGAGAAGGACGGGGAGGGCAGCAGGTGTCTATCCTTTTTTCGATAGAAAATAGGATCAACGCCAACCGAGATAGCTTTGAGTGTCAGTTCTTGAGTAATTTTCCGGCTGAAAAGTTTTCTCGTTTACAGAGAGCCCTAATTTCATCCGCGGAGCGTTTCGATGACGCGCGAATCTGCGTAGATATCTTCGCGGTGAATGGTTGTACACGTACGCGTGTTATGCTAATTATTGATAGGGACTACTGATGGTTTAGCAGCTGGTTTGATAATGAAATTCTAGAAGTATTGAACCTGAAGTAAGTTGGTCAATTTTTCAATAGAATTCAGATGGGTATTTCTTTAAAAAATTTGATTTGTCAACGCCTTTAAAGCTAGAGAACTCCTTAAATACGTTAGAATTCTCACATCGTCCAAGTCGACCCACCTCGCGTTTGTCCATGGAACGGTGCCCGGAGCGTATTTGCTTGGAACAAAAAGTAACGCAAGAGAAGGACATCAGCTGGCAATAGAGAAGTTGTTAGACGGGAGATTCGCTGCCGAGAGCGGTCGTTGTTCGGGTCAAAAACGGAGCTCTTGGCAGACATGTGTCCGTTCAACGACTTGCTTCGTCGTCTCGTATTGAAGAAGGTAGTAAATCGATACTGATTCTTTATTGATTGGACCAACCAACTGTGCAATTATTCGACGACAAAGTCTTCCTTCTTGAGACGGATATTCGTGGCCGCGATTGTGTATAGTTCCCCAGAGTTAACAACGTTCTTTGATCGTGTACAGGTCTGGGAGTTCGAAATGGTATACGAATTAAATGCAATGTCACGAAGACGAACACAGCTCTGAGCACTGCACAAAGAGAAAACCTTTGTCTCCTAAATTATGACTGACTAATATTAATTTGAATATATATTTTTTTCTTTTGACTCCTTTTTCAAAGATGTACTCCAATTTCTAAAACTCTAATATCCACAAAAGCACGTAAGTGTTCCATAAATTCATTACGAAGTGAAAAGTGTTCCACGGCTAGAAAAGTTCGTGAAACGTTGATCTAGGCCATCGATGAATTCTTCATACCTCAATCCAATAGGGTGTTCCAAAATGGAAAGCTATTAGAGTTGGTTAATAGAGTCGTTCCGACGGAAACGTTTTTCTTCTCGTGGGAATGGAAAGTTGCCCGGACCAGGATTTGAAAGCGTCCAGTTTCGCGGAAAGGCGGCTTAATAAGCATTTCCACGCGATTATCTGCCGTGGAGAACATTGGTCGGTGTAATACACGTCCCTGGGACGCCGTCACTAATTTAGCCCACGTTCGCGCGGAGGTGGGTATGCAATATTAGAAACGTGAATAGAGGAGCAACGTGTACGAGAATTGTTGGGAAAGTGCGACGGGGAGTGGGACGGGGGGGGGGGGGGGGCGAAGCGACCTCAAACATGTTTGATATTAACTTCGTTTGGCCGCACAGTCGAACAATTTTGTCAGTTTGCAGGATACTATGTAAGCAAGTATCGCGGGAAATGATGCATTAATTAGGCGTCGACTATTACGTCGGAAATGATTTTCGGAGTAATTTTCACGTAAAACTCTCGAGCGTGCATTTTCCGTTGCAGTCTATGCAACGAAACGCATCGAACGAAGATATCGTTACATTAAATATACCGTTTCGTTCCCCTTTCATATGTCGTTTCATTTCCAAAGTCTAGAAGTGTAATACCCGATGCAAATTTACTGAAAATTTGATACTCTTTAGTTATACGGAGGTAAATAAAAATGATTCAGTTTTAACACTTCGCGTTCCTATGTCGAGCAAGGCCCGATAAAAATATACTGAAACCAAAAAATTTGGACTGCAAAGGGTTAAAACTATGAAAGTAGAAGAATATTTTTTAGATAATTTCACACACCGAAATAGATAATAATTTTTTAACAAATTTCTGTAATGAGTTTCGTTAACGAGTTTGTACTCTTGTTTGTTTCAGGTAAGCGTTCTTCCATACTTTTTGATTATCCGCGTGGCGGGGGAACGGTAAGTGGTTGCACGTCGACGATGTTATCGATGGATACTTCGGCAGAAAGAATTTTATCGTGAACGTCACTTACCCGTTACGTAGCACTCCTTAGCACCCACACTTCCCGAGATTTAATATTTTAATTTCAAGACGGAATTCCGATAGGAACGTGTTTCGAATATCTCGGGGGCCTTAAACGTCTGCTGATTCATTCTGAAACGGAATTTATCGCATATTTGAGATGTTCCGGCGTTTGGAAACTGGCCCTAACTCACAACTTTCCTATGTACCTGGCGAAACCACTATCTAGCCGTTTCATAAACGTTTACGTTGCTTTGTTTGGATAGATCGTATTCGATGAAGGTGACACGTGGAATTATTTTGCTCTGATGATTTGAAATATATTGAAGATTAGAAATATAGAAACTCCTCGTCTTCAGACAAAAACAGGCAATGTTTCCTGAATTAAGTTTATTTTATTTTTTTGATTAACCCTTTGATTGCCAAGAGCCCGAGCTCGAAGCTGTAAGTGCTGTAACTCATTAAAAAATCAATTTTGTTTTACGAAAGTAACGCTGGGGCAAACTTTCCACCATCCATGGAAACTTTCCAGGATACATAAGATTGTGGTTGGCTAAAATAAATATATGTAAAAATATACATTTCTTATTATAATCATGCATCTTTGCTTAAAATTGTCTGGCATTTCTCCTCCAAATGTCTCCTCTCCAAATGTCCTCTGCCACTCAACGAATTAAATTTAGAACAACATTATTTCACTGCTTAGATAACCACAGAAGTTATGCATAACGATCGCGGTATTTCCAAGAAATTAAGCAACGAACAGGGTATCGCGTGGCCGGTCTAAGTGATATTTCCTTCCGGTTTGAAGAAAGATACGAGCTTTTTTAAGGCGTTTATAATCCGGCACGCGACACAGAAATACCGTTTACGCCCTGAAAAACGACGCGACGTCCGGGTTAACCAATTTCATCCTCGGAGATCTAATTTCCTGCCGTCAAGATGCGTTACGCCGGGACACCCGTGTTCCTCTTTATAATACGGCTCGTTTCCCCGTTGTAAACGCGTCAGCCGGAATTGCGTCCTCGTTGTAAATCTCGTTGCATTCTTGCAGGCAGCCTGGCCTCGCTGTTGCTCCGCGCTTCATACACACCGCGGCACGGTGCACCCGAGCAATTTAAAGCGCGATTATCCACCCCGAGTACTCGTCTCCGACAAAGTTCACGTGAATATTTGAATCCCTCCTACGAGGAACTCCCATTCGATCGGGGCCAACGTCGAGTCGTGTATCACGTTTCCGAATTTACTATTCATTCATGTGTTTTGATTTCATGGATCAATGGGGAGACGAAAATAATATATAGGACGATTTTCAGTGGTTGTTTGGCTTAGAATTTGGTGGACCAGGCAGTATATTTCAAAAGGAAGTGGAACGCATCGTGGTGAAAAAATCATATGGATTTAGAGACGACTGTTATGATGATATGGAGATGATTCTAGTAAGCAGGGAATTGTTTCTCTCAAACGATTAATCGTCGTTTTATTTATTTCCAATAGGTTAGCGATGCCCGTTAAATTCTTGGCGCGTTGATTTCACGGGTTGTCCAGGTGCTTATGCGCTAATCAAAATTACGAGATAGTCGCGGGCATCGACGCATTTCAAACGAGAAAGACGGCGGAGTTTTCAAATATTAATGAAGCCCGTGATTTAGGACAGACTGGAAGAGAACCCGGGGCTAATGCGTTGAATCAGCCATAACGTCCCGGCAGAATATACTGCCATTAACATGCCATTACGGTCCATTAATGGTAATCGGCGTCGTTCCTTTGAGAAGTCCCGAAGGCGTCCAACTGCGCGAAGGCATCGAGGATAATCGTTGGTCGGTGTAGACTCGCGCGCGCGACACCCTCACGATTAGCATGCGCGTCTCTTACGCGTCCGTGGGTCTGAACGCGAGACATACTCGTGCCCTTCGGGATGTTGGAGAATTTTGTCCCTTGGATTGTTGCGAAGCAATCCTCACCGATCCTGGATCTGCGTGGTTACCACATTATCATCGAAGCAGAAATGCAACATTTCTGCGACACTTAATTATTCCCTATAGTCCGAGAAGAAGCGTCCATCGCCTCCAAACCTTTGCGGTCCAAAATTCCTCATTTCAGTGCAATACTGTCGAGCATATCTCTACATAGGACCGTAAAGTATTAAAACAGAAAAAATCGATCGGATTTATAGTAACACAGAACCTAACGCGTAAGAGGGTTTAAGGTACCGCGTATTTTTTCCACGAGTCGATGAGAATGCAGGTGTGGAGGAGTGAAGTCGGAATCGGATCCCAAAGCGTTTCAGCGCGTAAAATCAACGCGACAAAGCAGAGAACACCGCGCCAGGCCTTAGGCATACATCTGATTAATTGGAGCGCATAAGCGCGAGACTCGACGGACTCCACTTCGTACGGTCTCTTTGAATTTAAGTTACTACTTACCCGCGCTGCTCGACATAATGACCGTTCCACTTACGCGAGTTCCGCGTTACTTTGCGTCAGTTCGACGTCGTCCCGGTCCTCTCGGAGGTATCGTTAATTCGCGGTAGCGCACACGGCCGAGAACCGCAACGCTTTACGGCGGCGGGGCTCGTTGAAAATTGGGTCACGATTTCGCGCATCTCGCTTAACGTTTAACCCTCTCGCTGCGGACGACGCGTTATACACGTAGACGCGGCTCAACAGCGTGCACGAGCTCACCAACAAGCCCAAAACGAGCCTCCCAACCCAACGGCTTTGCGATTTCGAGGTGGCATGCACGTCTGATGAAAGGAGAAGGCATTCTTTTGAAATGTTTTGAAGGGAATGTATCCAACGTATTCTTTTGCAATTTGTGCTGCTTGAAAATATGAGCTTTGAAGATGATTTAGAGAAATGTTTTCCTCTACCAGAAAAAAGCGTTCAGAACTCGCTATACCTGGCTCCTCTAAAATAGAGCAACGCGTTCCGAGAGTCGTGCACGAGGAACGCATATCTCGGATAGCGAAAACGCGCAGCGTTTCTAATTATTCGACGTTTGCCTGGAGCTGGAAACGATTTAGCTCGTTTCGAGACATTGAACCGCGCGGAAAAACCGGGTTCCGCAGGATCCGTCCGAACAAAGAGCTCCCTCGACCCGTAAGAATAACGAGCACCCGTCAAACCGAAGACGCGCTGGAACGAGATAAATTCCCGCCTGGTCTCCTTAAATTCAATGTAACACTTACCTGCATCCCGCGGCATAATGGCTGCTCCAATTACGCGAATTCCGCGTTACTTTACGCCTCTCCGACGACGGTCGGGCGTTAATGCGCCGTTAATACGCGGGTAGACTAGGCTGCGCGTCCGTGCAAGACCTTATTCCGCTCGGTAGACGTTCGCCCCTTTAAGAACCGCCTGGAACTCGGTGTATCGTCGTCATGGTCGACGCAAAGGCGCCTTTCCAACCGTAGTTTCTCCGTTCCTTGCTCCGCGAAGAAAACTACGCTCTCCTCTAATTGTTTTAATGACTTCGCTTTCGTATGAACGTCCCGCGCGCTATTCTCCGCGGATCTCTTTTTTTTCATCCCTTGCCTCACCTCTGTTTCTACCTCTTTCTTGCCTCCCCCCCCTCCCCCCGCCCCCCGCCCCGACAGCTTCCCTGTACTTCTTTTTCCCACTTATTCTACCACTCCACCTTTCATCATCCTCCTCTTCCTCCCTATCCTACCTTTTCTTCTCCTTCAACGCGGTTAGAACTCTAGTCCCGGAGATCCCACTGCGCAAACCTGGCGCTGTAGCTTTCTGCCAAGTGCTCTTTTGCGGTCGCTCGATTGCTCGGCCCGACCATTGGGTGTGTATATCCAGCTATTTCTTTCTTCTCTTCGCGGTGTTCTCGGCCGCCAATCGTTTTACTCGGTTCAACGACGTCTTAATTAGGATTTCATTAGCCCGCGAGCCGATCGCGGTCGAGCGAGCCCCGACGACCTGGCTGCTGTCCTTTCGGACCTTTTCATTTGGCTTCCTTGAGCTTGGATCCTGTGGAACTCATTTCCTTATTAGAAAAGCGTTGGGCTTGTGTCTTGCCAAGAAATACACCATCGAGAACCATGTGTTACACGCTGCTTCCAGCAGGTCTCCTTTGTGATTACTCAAAAAAATAGGAGCAACTTTCCCCTTCGAGAAAAACGGGTTCGATCATTATCGTCAATTATCCCTACGTATACATTTGCATCGAATTGATTATAGAGTCAGCAATATTGCGAGAATTATGAAGATTGATTTCCTCCGTGCTACAGTCAATCCCATAAATATGTCTATTGAAGAAGTTTGACTAAATGAAATAATAGGTTTGATATTATCAAATGAATTTTTCATCACAAATATGTATATGAACAAGCTTATATATATTTACACAAACATACATTTGGAAACATCAAACCAACCATTTAATTTAAACAAATTTCTTTAATAGACATAGACGGTACGAATATTTATGGGACTGACTGTATTTCTTTCTTCTACTCATTTCAACAATGTCTTAATTAGGATTTCGTTAACAGCAGATTAAGGTCAAGTCTCGCTGATCTGACTGCTGTTCTTTCGATTCTGTTAACTTTCTGTGCTCGTTCATGCCTGACTTCTAGGCGGGTCGATGGTTTTTTCGTCGGCGTGGTCGAGTCACGGTGCATTTTTATGTAGCGTGGTTGTTCCCTGGGAGTGGCAGCTTTTTGATACGATTTCTTGCAGCGGTGAATTCGATGATTCGAGATACTTAGGAGGAGATGTCTTCGTTCGACGTTCTGGAGTTTTACGATGCTTGGATCGATTCTGGAGTTTCACTTCAACGCCGACACTTTTTCCCTGAAGCTTCTACCAATTTAGCAGCAATATAAGTTACGCGGAAAGTTTTGCTCGGCCTTTCCAAGCGGGTCAAAAACTCACTTTGGCTCGAGGACCAATTTGCAGTTTGTTACTGTATGTTTCTCAGTAGTCATTTCATTGTCATAACATCGGTTATTACATAGCTATAAAATCGGTACGTCGTTTGATTCTTGTCGAAAGTGCCAGGACTCCTCGTAAAATCTTGTTATTAATTTATTTTACGACGAGTTCCACGCTGAATTAAAATACCAGTTGTATGACAGTCCCATGCTGTCATTTAACAAGTCCTCACGGCAAACCACAAGTTGTTCAACATCCTCTTTTTACAGTCACCAAAAGTAATATAGCCTATCGTTAAGTCTGCGGTTTCCTTTTAGATCCGGAAGCCTCGGAAAGAATGGTTGACTGATTTATTGGCGCGTATTTCTCATCACCGTTCGCGCAAACGTTCCGAAGCTATTTTAAGCCTGCAACGGTAGTTCCTGGTTCCACGCGAACATCGCGGGGTCAAGCAACCATTTGCCGTCGTCGAATCCTGTTATTCGCTGATAATTCAGGGAAGATGGCTCGCCTCTATCCCGCGTTTGTCGAGGTTCGAGCGTCGAACGGTATTCCAGCGCCGGTGTCTTTCATGCAGAGCTCATAGAATTCGGTCAGGACGATCTCGGATGGAGTCGATCGAGGAAGAATTCCCGCCTGGTGGAAGTTTGCCCGTAACTTCCGGCTCACGGGCGAATTTGTCGCTTTGAAAAGCGAAGCGGAACGCAAGATCGATAGACTTTCCGTGCAATAATTCAGCGCATCTCCGCAAAACTAATGCAACCCGCGGTGATCCTTGGAGCGGATAAATCGAGAGCCGGTTGTCGGTTTCCTGGTGCTTCCTGGCCAAGGCCCACGGTTCCACGGGGGCACAAAAAGCCGAGCCATCGACGCGAGGCTACCTTCGGGATCGCCTATTATACCCACATAATCCTCACGGGGACTGTCTGGTCGTTCTCCATCTCTCTGTACCTCTCTGTCTCGCTTTCACGCGGGAGTCCACGAGCGATCTTTTTTCTTCGTCGTGGCTCGAGCACACAGAACTCCGCGCCTAAGCCTAGGGCCAGAATCTTTTTCTCCGCGAGCCGCAACGCTCCCACTTTTGGTCTCGCCACGGAAGAAGAGAGGATTAGGGCTCGTCGTCCAGGGTGTCGAAACTAAGCCCCCGGCCATGATATGGGATTATATACACGGTTGAAATATCGCGCGACGAGCCACCGGGCGGTGTATCCGTTTCAACCGTTCTGTGTTTTCGGATCAGCCTCACGTTTCTGCTTTATGTATCCCCTCCCTCTACGTTTTCCCTGGCGTTCATGGTCTCTCGCCGCGGAAATATACGTTTCTGGGCTGATACGCGAACGTACGGACGTAAAGTCTGTCGATCTTGTTGGTCACGGCATACCCCCGCGGGGCGATACTCGCCTCTGTGGGATTTTAGTATTCCTGGGAAAGCGATATGTTTGCACCGAGTGTAATAGGAGCCCGGGTGTAGGGATCCTGAATGGGGGGATACGTAACTAATAGGATTCCTCTGCTAAGTATCGTCGTCACTCTTTGGATCCGTGTACAGAATTTAACGGCGATAACTAATGTCGGGACATGCGTCACTGACGGGATATCGGAGTCGATGTCATTCTCGGAAACCTTTTGTCGAATCGCAGTAGCTTCCGAGTGGGTTATCTTTGGTTGTCTAAGGAATTTTTTCATTTTTCTTACAGGACAGAGTTGGTGTCGTATTCAGTGTCAAATTTCTCTTCCTGTCACTTCTTCGAGGCTGTTTAGATGGTATTATGGGATTTTTATTGAATACCTTTGTAATGTTGTAGCGACATGTCGCTAGGAAAGCGTTAGGCTACTGCCTTGTGGAAACGATTGTTACACCTATCATGGTACAAACCTGAGCTGCTCTAAAACTATATTATACCAACTCCCCTGAAAGCAGTATCGTCTTCCTTTTGCATAAAGCTCGCGTAGCATACCCTGCCAAAGGCTCGACCGATTTCTACCACCTCTACCGTGCTGGTTCGCGTACATTGCTATTTACTATCTTCGTTGCATCTCTCTGTTCCAAAATGCAAAGTTCGTCATCTCCAATTCGAACAGACTCGGCTATCCAATTCAGAGGATGTAAAGTTGCGCCGGCCACAGCGTCATAGTATCACAAAGCGTCGCGGTAATGTCGTCCAGCCGGCGATCCATATCGATCGCGCGATAGGAGAGACCGCCCTCGTAGAAGCGTCGAATATTATCATATCGGTCGGTTGGCGGTCAAAGAGGAACCCAGGATCAAAGACGGCCCTCACTGTCAGGTCTACTTTCCGGTGCGCATTTCGCAGTTCGCGGCGAGTCGCGTGTGTTCAATATCAACATCGCATTGTGCGAACGCATCGAGCCCCTCCGCCACACTCTCCCGCTTATGGTGCACCGTGCATGCATATGTGCAGGCATCGCAGGCATTCGACCCCCAGATACATGTTTACAAAGGAGTGCCGGAGAACGGGCGTCTTCCAGACAGCGTTGGTATTGTGCCGGCGCTGCCGGCTTATACTTATGTAATGCGAGACCTTCACCAATACACGCGATCCTCGGGGGCCCCATTCTCCGACGGCGCTTAAGCAGGCCGGAGCAAGACCCCAGCTGCCATTGAACACCGTGGCTCGGTACCAACAACACCGACCGGCAAGAAACCTAGGGCGCGTGCAAAGATTCTCAGCATCCCGCTGACGTGATTCAGTTCTTGATAGATAGCCTGGAAACGCGCGGTTATCTGGTCTCCCGTGAACGTCAGCGTTTCGTCGGTGCCGCCTAGCGACGTGTTTATTCGTGACCTGACCTGGAACGGAGGATGGAAACGGAGATACGGCACAGCGCTCTGTACCACCCGAACATTGTATTAGGATGGTCGGGGATGATTAAAATTCGCAGGTTAACGTCGTACTCGGTTCTCGTAGGGTGGCTTGGGTTGTTTCGTGTGAAATTAAACGGTCTATAATGAAACGATGAAATACAACAGGTTATGACCATACCAAATGCTTTGATACTTAAATTTAAGATTTTTCAAAAAGTGGAGTTAATCGATTTGCGCAGTGAACGACCCATTTCATTATGTATTCTAGGGTTTTTTTTACTCTTAGGAATTTTGGAGTAATGAAATACTCATTTTCCTGAAACCATTCTACGTTTCAGGTGGTATAGACACCAGTAAAAGAAATTAAAGAATAGCATAATGTTGTCAGAAAAGTTAACGCCTTCCCTCGAACAGCTATTAAATCAATAAGAAGACTTCAATACACTTAACGCTTTGCGATTCTATGTCGAGTGAGGCTCGTCAGAAATGTACTGAAATTAGAAAATTCAGAGTGCAAAGGGTTAAATTTCATTAGACTCCGAAGTGACATTCCAAAAACGGTCCTCCCTTGACGCAGTAATATACAAAATCAATGTCTCCAGCGTATAAAAGGCAGCACTGGCCGCAATTAAGTTTACACAGGAGCGAAACGAGGCACTGAATAATATTCCAGCGTGTTGTTTGCACGGAAAGTCCCTGCAGTAATAGGAAAAGTCATCGAAGCAACGGGCGGGGGACATTTTTGTCGCAAGTTGGCGAAATGGCCGCAATTAGGGCGCCCGCGGAGGTTCGTTAACGACCGCGGTGTTTGCATTGCTAAGAGTCGCTTAAAACTAGCCCCGGCGTTCGTGAAATTTTGAAATTATCGGGGCCGAGAGTTTCCCCTGACCGAAGCAAATTTATGTTAATACACGGAGGCGAAGTTTTTATAAGTCGCGAAACTTTACGCGTTTGAACGTCGTCGACGGATTTAACTATTTACCGCAGGAAATAGCGCCTCGGCACTGACGTCCAGGCTTTGGAGGGGGATACATCGTAACTCGATTCGGAACCAACGAAAACAAAAAAGCAAACAAAGAATGGAAGGATGGGGGAGGGGGAGAGATGTGGGAGAGAACAGAAGGAGAGATCCGCACGAATTTCCGCGATTCGTCCCGTCCCTGACGCATAAAGACTTAAGCACTCTCTTTTAAATTGCAGCGGCGCTCTTTGTTCCCTTTTCCCGACGTTTTCTTCCTCATCCTGCGTTTTCCAAAGCTTGGAAAATCACGAATGGGTCGGGGAGGGCTGCCAGGGAGAGGGACGACGACCCTCGGAATAATATTTTCAGCCAGGACCATTCAGATTTTAATCAAGTCCGACTGTCAGTGCGGAAAAAGGAAACTTATGCCTGTTGCAGCTCGAGGGCGAAGGGACGAAGGGGTGTGGAACCCGCTATCGGGGAATTCATTTACCGAACTTTTTAATCCGATAGAAAGGACGCGCGTGTAAAGCGCGCGAACATGTCCGTGAGGAAGTTTCGCAGCGAAATAAAACACGCGTCGCCAATTTATCTCGCCCGGGAAGATCGCTGGAACTCGATTAAAACGAAGTTAGGCGCCCATTGCACCCTTCGAAGTGTACTTAATCTCGTTCAATCGATCAACGGGAAATATCGCAAGGCGCGGAGCTCTGGCGTCTGCCTCCAGTGTGGAAATTCTAGCGCGGGTAGAGCCCGAGACGCAGACGAGGAATATTTTACGGGAATAATGGATGATTTATTAGAGCGAACAGTTATTTAGATAATGCTGTGTTTCGTTAACTAAATAACGCTGGAATTTTGAGGAAATTGTGTCTTCCGAGTTGGAAATATAACGGGATTATTCTGTTATAGTTCCATGTAGGTGACGTGGTCTATTAGTTGATTACAATTCGAATCAATTCAACGTTGGTTTCTTTGTGAATTTTGTCTAACTACGTCTGGACTATGTATCTCCATTAAATGCTGTATCATATTAGTTCAAGCTTCGATAAATTGATTACTTCGTCTCCATCAACTAAAAGTAGATTTGAACAATTATTCGCTCGACGAAATTGTTATTTCGTCAAATTTTTCAATTAAGAATGTATTCGTCCGTCGGAGTCAAATTGTGATACATTCCACCTATATCTAGTTTCGGAGTAATCAGACTGCGACCGCGTTCGTCTGAATAATAAGTAAATAATTACTGTCGTGCCAGATATATGAATAAGGAATGAGATCTCATGGGAATACTAATTCAGATAAAAATGTATCCAATTAACACCCGGCTCAGGGAACAGCGCAACGAAAGGAAGAGCGACACGGCTAATTACGTTTGCGGATTCGAGAAGTCTCGCCGCGGACGAGGGCAAATATTTTCAGCTCGCGCTTATTAAACTCAATTAACGTAATTTTGTAATGTCACCAAAGGAGAGCGACTCCATCTTGGCCAGCAACAGGTCGGCGAAAAATGTGCGCGGAGGAGGCGTAACCGGATAACGCGGCAATAAAATATAATAGCGCCCATAAAAATACGAAGCAAAGAGGAGCCGCGCGATTGTCCTGCAGCGTAAACGCCCGCTGATTCCTTTCGAACGCGTATTTAGTCCTTTGAACTCCGGGGATTTCCTCGTACGTGCGGCCAACGGCTAGACATTTTTGCGGCGGAGCTTCTGGAGTTATGCGTTCATTTTTAAACGAATTCAAAGCGATTTGGAAATTCACTTTTCAAGTGAAATTAGGACGCTGTGTTTCGTTGAGAGAACGGGACTTATTATTCGGCTGAGTAGAGAATACATGGACATGTGTGAATGTATGTGCATTTATTAAAGTAAAACGTATACTTTTTCCATGAGAAAACGCGCTGTTTATAAGCAAAATAATATTCTGAAATATTCACATCATATACTCAAAGAATGCAGCGACATTCACCCCCCTTTTCAAAATTCTTGTTTTATTCAATTTCGACTCGGAAATTCCTGTGACGTGTCACGAGAATGTTCCTTAGTTTCTATATAAATTAACGCATTGCATTGAAAATTAAATAAGTGTACAGTTCAAAGTGTGCACTTTTGTCACGCGTATGAAAAATTCACGTTGGACACGCAGTGTCATCAGAAAAAATTCCCCAATCATCAGCCTTTCATTCCGCCTACGTCTGCGTTCCCTCTTCAACGACGCGCGAATTTGATCATTGGACCAGCCCCTCTCGCTTCTCGTGTTGGTTTAATTACTCAGGGTGTATACTCATTAATGAGAACAATAATTCGAAATAACAATTCAGCCATCGTCCAGTGGCGTATCGTGAGGCCGTTTCCTGTGCATCGTTTTTATGTAGTCGCGTTTCTTCTCATTTTCTCGTCAGCCAGTTTCGCCCCCTCCCCCCTCCCCCCTCCCCCCCACTATTTAACTATTCGAGTTCGCGTCGCGACCGGTAATTTGGTTTTTATCGCGAGTCTGCCATCGAGGAAAGTTTTCGTCGCCGGTTGGCTGGTTGGCTCCGTTGGGCTCGTGTTCATGAATTTTATTAAGATTCGCGATAAAACCGCGTGCGTCTGCATTACCCGCGGATACGTCCGTCGTCTACGAGCTGACGTATCCTCCGCGAATTCTTGACACAATTCGTGGGATGCCGATGGTTCTCCGGCTTTATCTCGTATTCCTGGCTGCGCACGGTAACTGTTTCAACGTTTTTTGAAAATACTGTGGTGGTGTTATTTATTTAATACAATAACTTAGTGAATTGCGCATGGATTGGGACAATGATACCGGTATAGATGAATATACTGTGGAAGCTAAGTAGGTACATGTAATAGAAATGAAGAAGAAATGATTGAACCATCGACTGACTTGGTGAGATCTTGATTCATTCCGCAGGAAATGCCTAAACTTCAACAAAAGTTTCCCTCCAGTTTGAAACAGTGTGCATGTTGTATATGCCAACATTTTCTGTTTAACATTCTTTCACACTCTTGGTAGCTGTCTTCCCACCTAACAGTCCGTCTCGCACCTTTTTATTCCAACCCAGCCGGATTAAATCGAATAAATCCTTGACGTTAGTCCGGATTTCAGCCGGGGACCGCTTTATTACGAGATTCCATGGAATATATATCGCCGCCGACAAAGTGGCGTTGTTGTTTTTTTCTTCTTCCTCTTTTTTCTTTTTAGTTTGGAAAATATCGCAGCCGCGCTCTTCCGTTCCAATTACGGGAGCGATTTTAATTGGCTCTTGAATTTACGCGACGCGCAGCCTCGATACTTCCACTCGATCTTTTCCCTGCCTGGTAAACGCGGACGACTTACACGCGATAGCAGATTTCCGTGGAAAGTATGATATTATTTATTTACGCGGGGGGAAATGGTGCTTGCTAATTGTAGCACTTTCGAGCTTATAAATTACGGTATTTGTTCCCGGCTGATACGGTGAAGGGCACCGCTTACACGAACAGTCAGTTGGAGGACCGATTTGACCCATATTATGAGTGCGCGAGTAGTTAATAACATGCCTTTGGGGGATCAGAATTATGTACAATTTGTTGGAATTAACAATTCACGGACTGTTATTATCGGTGGTAAAATTCTGCAACATTTCAATGGAATTTAGAAGCAGGTAATCCTGTATTAGCGAAAGGGCTTCAGAAGTTTGTTCGTGATTAAAATTAAACTTGAGGGATGGACCATACTATGTTTGTTGTCACTAGTGTTCTACTAAAGATATATCGCTACGCATAGCTCCTTTGACAAAGACTTTGATTATGATTTTACTCCATTATCATAGCACTCGGAGGAATGCAGTATTTATTCGGGCCTTTGCGGTTCTTTGACCAGCGATTGCGAGAGCACGTTCTCCAAATCGCCATTCTTCCCACAGGCGTTCTCGACGGAGCAATAACGCTCGAATAATTACAAACAGTGGTGCCAGTAATTGGTCGGGATAGCGTTTAGTAAAGGGGCCGAGCTCGCGAGAAGCTGTCAGTAGACAGAGAATAGAATTAACTAAAATTAACGTTGCGTTGCGAATACGGGCGCAAGAAACGATCGCGTTCTCTCAGACGCGGCGAACAATCGCTATATTTATCACGCGTTGCACGTTACAAAACGCGCGCTAATGATCGCATTAAGGCGTCCGTTTCTCCGAACGGGCGTAACGTTTCCTCGCGATCTAGTTCTCTCGCCCGTTGTTCTCGCCGCTGGAGCTCGTTCCTGCGTTGTTTTTCAACGCCGCGCGGTCGTCGTCGCTGTACGCCTCGACTGCTTCGACGATAATTAATAATACGTGCCGGGAATACGCGTGATGTACCTGAAATTCCACCGCGGACAAGTTGGAGGTGAACGTCTTTGAACCACAGAAAGAATAAATCGAAAGGAAACGAAGAGATAGAGAAGGAGAGAGGAAGTTTATTAAACTCTGGAAAGGGCAATAGGACACCTTTTCAAAATACAATGAACACGCAGTGTGCAATTGTGTAGATGGAATGACGATGTAAAGAGGTTAGTATAATACAAAATGGCCTCTGAAATGAATTATTTATTATTCAATGACCAACAAAATGTTATCGTTGTTAATCTTTATTATTCAGGAAAGTTATTACAAATATAAAAAGTTGACTATACCAAGTACTTTGGCAATTGAATTTAAGATTTTCCAAATAATGGAGTTAATCGATTCCCTATAGGTTTATTTCTATCGTATATCGTATGAGAATCCACATGTCCAACAATCTTCGTGTCTGTGGCTTGTGACGATAACCGAGGGCGAATATCGCTCACGTAACCAAACTTGCATATTTGTCCCTATGCAATCTGCATGCTCAAATAAATAGGAATAAGAATGCAAAAATAAAAATGAAAGTTACGATAAGAAATCCAGGGAGAGAGAATCCAGATGTCACAGCTCGTTTGGATCTGCGAGGCTCGGCCATCGTCGCGAACCATAGATAAGAGGATTGCTCGACACGGCCAAGCTCGTGGGTCGAGTCCCGTGCCACATAATTACAAAAATAGGAACAAGGATATAAAAATGACGATAAAACCGAAGATAAGAGCGAGAGGTGGTGGGTGGAGGAGGATGACAGAGTGGAGTACGAGAGAGCAGAGTAGCGGACATTGCGGGCGGGACACGCGGCGTATTTGCAGATTTATAACCGGGCGACCGAGCAAAAGGTGTCGCCTGGGAATGAGTAATGATATATTTGCCCGCATGCGAGGCGTTTCGAGATCGTCGGATACGCCGCGAGCGTTCTTGCGATCCCGAAAACGTGGGCGAGGGAGTGGCGCGCAGCCCCCTCGGTAGTTTGTAGGGAAACAACGTCGTATCTTCGATCGTCGTCGCTTGTACTGTTTGGCTCTCTCGTTGCTTTAAATATATCTACGGGAGGTGAGAAACGTCTCCAGCGTGATTTCCTACCTGTGCTCCTTGTTCCTCTGTTCCGTCCTACAATTCCCTGATTCGACTACAGTCCCGGCGCGCATTGCTGGCTCCGGTCCTTTGACTCGAGTCCTTTGAATCCTGTTCAATCGGAACTATTCGAGAGATTGAACGTTTCGGGGCTGCGCGTTTAAATCTCCGTCTGCACGCTACGTCCCACGGTACACAGCTGCGTGATATTTAATCAGCAAATGAGTTCTTTTCTATCCGCCTCGTAGATTAAATGGGATAGGAAAGTGTGCTCGCGCCAAGGAGGGAGCGAAGTGGTCCGTTGCGAGCGGAAAGGTGTCTTTTTGGGACGAATAACGATAACGTCCGACTCAGGGAGCTATTAAAGTTGCAAAAGCCTCTGCCAGGAGTCCCGGGCTGTGTCACGAATTTTCCTAGTCGCGTCTCTGCGATCGTCGTTCCTTTGAGCTCGCCCAGGACGGGAGACATCTTTACAGAATATTAACGCGGGCTCTTCCGGTGACTCGGCAAGCGGTGACCTTTAGCACCGTGCCCTGGTTGAAGTATTCTAATGGCCTTCGGGCGCTTTCTCGATCGCGACTGGAATGTAACAACCTGGTCGAAATTTAATCGCGATATATGATTCTGCGCCTGCTGCATGCATGCTGGGCTTTCCTGACGGATTTGCAAATGAACACTTCGAGAGATACGTTCGTACATCCGCAGCACGAAATCAGAAATGATTTGACAAATAAGACAACCTATTTCTCTCTCCATCGTTGATACGGCTTCGTTTCCTGGGCGAATTGAAGCAACACAATCGCGAAAAGATAAAAATTTAATTCACGTTGAATTTATCACGGAGGAATTCACTCTCTTTCTCTCGCTTCCGATCCCTCTCGGGCATCGAGACGTCTTCGCAGCACGCCGGATGATACAAAGGAGATCCGCCCGGCGGAAAAACTTTCCTTCCTCCGCTACTTCGCTCAAGTTTTTGTTAGTAAAATGAAGCACTCCAGTTTTTCCCCTCTTTCAACGAGGCCTGGAATTATTTGTATATCGTGCTTACTTCCCTTCAGCTTTTCCCCTTTTCCACCTCGCCGGCTACGTGCACGGGGCATGTCCAGTTTTCGCGAATTTCGCGCCAATCAACGATACCGTAACGTTCCTCGAGTTGATACAAATTGCGTCCAGTGAGTTTCAAATAATTTATATTGATAAATATTTCTGTTTCAGGTAAGTGGTCCGAGAACTCATCCTAATGTTACTGTGACTCAGCAAACCCCAAAGGTGGGTGGTAAGTTAAAATTGTATAAAAAGGAGTCATACCAAGATTTGCAAAGAATTATTTTACAACTCGAGACCCTAGATTTCGAATCATATAGAGCGAATTTACTTGGCGAAGAAGAATGTCGAAGAAATATTAAAATTCCAGAAATCCAATTATGGGGATCATCTCCCGAGTAACATTTCGCGGTGACACGTGTCCAACGTCTGGAATTGCTGTCTGAGACACGAAACCGCATCTTCAGCATTTCCACGAATTTGTAGCGTGTTCCGCGAGCGTTCAGGCGCGTTTCCTGCGTTTCGATCCGAGAACCGTTCGGTTGCCGCGCGAATTATTCAAAGACCGCGTACACCTTCGATCCTCGTGGCTGGTTTCAGCGAAAAGAAGCAACGGTCCGAACGCGGCCAGATGTCTGGACGCACGCTCGAGCGGTTTTCTGGCAAAGAGCGCCTAAACCGTGGCCCGAAACCGGGTAAATACACGTCGCGCGGACAAAAGGGAGACAATTTTGCTAACGCCGAGCGTGAAAGGTCCGGGTAAATACGACGGATTGTTCCCTCGTCAAACTGCATGAATAAATAATAATGCGCCCCGTGGGGGATTGTACTCCCGCGGCCATCAGGCTGCCCGAGACCCTGACGAAAGGGAACATATAAATATTTCTATTAAAACCTCCTTAAAACGATCCTCCTTGCCCCATTCAACCTATCCAACGCCGCGTCTGAACGATCCTCCGTGTCCAAGTGGCAGCCCCCATCCTGCCTATCTGCGTCCGTTACCTGCTCGGATGCCAGCGTTCGCGAAAGGTTCTCCGTGCACCAGCAATACCAAACAACGCATCAACAGCCCGAGGCAACATCGTGGTTAAATGCCCTGCGGTTATCTACGCTGGCAGTCTGACGCCTCCGGGAAAGGGTTGACTTGGCATGCCAGAAAGAGAGAGGGACAGACAGGAACAGGGATTGGGTGCGAGGGGAACGGAAAAAGCGTAGACGTGCCCCGGCACAATAAGCGCCTAGTCGAGCAGGTTCACCTATTACACTCGATAGCTAAGCCACGTTTAATGCACTTCCGTCGACCGTGGAATCTTCGATCGGTTATTTGTATGCGCGATGGAACCGATCCTCTGATCCCTTGATCCTTTACTCGCGCATTCACCCCTTGAACGATCTTTGATGGAGAGAAAGCCTTCGCCGGTGGACTCCTTCTATCTTCCTCGCTAATGTCTCTTCCGAGCTTTCGGATCGTCGGCTCGATTACGTAATGTCAAAGTCTTCGGCCGGCTTTAATGTTTCCTCGTCGTAAAAGGGAATGATAATTCGCGAGTGGTAACGCTCGGCGACGAAGAGGTTCCGGGTGCCTTGTTCCCCAACTCCGTGAGCGGATTACACGAGCATCGTTAAACGGGTACACAAACGCGAGTTACTCGGGGGATATTTATTTTAAGAAGTCGGGGATGCTTATCGACATCGTCTTCGCAGGTTAAGGCTCTTTTTAGTCTCGAGGAGTTCTTTCGGTTGCTCGCAAGGTCGAAGTTGCATCGATCGTCTTAAGCGGGGAGGCTTACGACTTAACCCCTAACCGATACACCACGAAAGTTACAGTTGAAGTACACGGGGTTTCAGGAGAACTTGGTGTTACTGGGGTTTTTCTTTCGTGTGGCTGAAATGGTAACTGTAATCCATTGTTATTGGGATGTAGAGATACACACCTCCATTTATCACATGTTTTATTGATGATGCGGCATAAAGTTGTATTCAAATACAGTCAATCTCATAAATATTCGTACCCTCTCGTACATACACTTGAAATCATCGAACCTATCATTTAATTTAAATAAATTTCTTCAATAGACAATTTCTGAAATTCAGATATGTACACAAACTTGTAGTGTTATGAATCTATATGAAATACACTTTTTACAGTTCTTGTCTATTGAACGTTTATACTACTGTATAATCATATATATAAGGGTGAAATATTTACATCTCAAAAGAGCCAACGCTAAATATCTAAAGCGATATCTACCATATCCATCACGTCTACGACGGCTTGCTTATTTACTTATTGAACAATCCTGGGAAATAGATCGAAATGGAAGCGTTTGCGCGGTCCCTTATGGCGAGTCAGAAAGAACCCGCACCAAAGATATACGGCAGCACGTGTATTCAAAATATTTTATAGACTCCGATATCTCGTCGGTAGGTACCTTCTTTCGCCGTTTGCTCGCCCAGTGTGCGGAGTCGATTCGCCTCAGCTGTTCACATGAGAATCGCTGTCTTTGAGTAGCTCGCATCCCCGCCATCCCATAAGGGAGTCTATATTTTATGGATCCTCTTTTCGCTGAAAAATCGCGTTTTAACATCATCGACTGGCCAGATAGCATTCACCGAGACTGCCTCGATACGACGTGTATTCTTATCGTTCCCTCGTGATAACTCTTCTATAAGAGTCGCAACATTTTTTATAATAATTGCGATGCGTTATTAAATTCGTATTCAATTTTTCGTCCATTTCTTTGTTTACTCGCGATTAAATTTCACTTCCTTCGTCGATAAGTGTCGCGTCATGGTCCCGACTCCGCGACACTTATCGACGATTCGCTGTACCGAAATTACCGTTTCATTTCGTCGTTCTCTTGCCTATAGGGATTTTCATGGAAGTTTTTTGTTTTCTTTTCTTCATATCGGTTGAAAGGGTCACCCTTACGTGGAACCTTCGACCCCATAGACCGTGCGCGTCTTTGACGTGTAACTTTAGGAAAAGATTGGCGCGATACGATCGGCTCTTTTATGCCGTGCGTTTTATAGGAAAACGTTAGGAGAGGAGCGTCGACGCTTTCGATATAGTCGAGGGTTCATGCTTTCCGTTAGCCTCGGGCAAGATTGCAGATGACCCTATTCTTTGGTGCAACTACTCGCGCGTATATGCAAACAAAAT
Organism: Hylaeus volcanicus; assembly: GCF_026283585.1. Classification (NCBI taxonomy): domain Eukaryota; kingdom Metazoa; phylum Arthropoda; class Insecta; order Hymenoptera; family Colletidae; genus Hylaeus; species Hylaeus volcanicus. The sequence continues at coordinate 10,035,301 of NC_071977.1, forward strand.
TCCTGCAGCGCCCGCGAAAATATAGGAAATTTTTCGCCTGAAAAGCGAGGACACGCTTGACGAAACGTTCCGTCGTGTTCTCCTGTTCGTGAAAATCGATCGCGCTGGCATGAATATCATACAAAGTTATATGTACTTCTCAGGTACTAAATTTCCAAATTCGTGAAACGGGGATGTATATCGAGCGCAGATTGTTCTAAACAATAATGCTTGTTCGGACTATCCACGTGTTTAATTTGCTTTTCCATCTCGCCAGCATCAATTGTAATTTCAACGTGGATTAATTGATTGTTGCCGGGAACGGGTGATTTATTATGTTCCCCCGGTATTCTCGATCTTTCCATTGTCGTTAGCAGCAACGAGCAACGTTGTATCTCACGAGATCCTTAATTTCCCGAGTCGTAGCCGGAGTCTCGCCTCGTTTTCAGGGAACATCCTTCATCGAGCCCGAACTCATCCTTTTCCTGTCACGCGGACGGTGGTGCGACGATTCCGTTAATCTAATTTACCCGACGGGTTAAACAATTTTCTGTTAGGACGCTGCGGAGCGCCGATAAATAATTCGACCTCGTCCGTTTAAATTTACAGAAAAGTCCATCACGTTCCGCACACATGAAACTTTCATATCATTTTCGGTGTGTATCTTTAGACCCGGTACCGTTCTTCGCTATGGTAGGAGAGGATGGTACCCTTCGTGGCTCGTTAGAAATTCATGACTATCGACGAGTCAGACTTCGTCTGGGAAGAGAGACATCTCGAGAGTACATCCCATGTATCTATTCATATACAAGCTATCAGCGTTGCAGTGCACGGAGATTCGACGAGCACATTACTAATTTATGAACGGTGGGCGAACAAAGACGAATATCGACGGCAATCGGGGTGATTTGGATTCGATCAAGCCCGGTTACTTCATCTTCACCCTCTTTCGTTCACTTTCTTCCGTTTATAGACAGGTCGCTTCCCTTTTGAAGTAGACTCGTGCTCTTTATTATGGTTATTTATTAAAGGGTGCGTATTTCAAGGAACTTATTTTCTGCATTCTATTTTCTTCTATTTGTTCGTATGGGTAACAATTTACCCGTTCGCTGGACAAATCGATCAACTCCACTTTTTGAAAAATCTTATTTAGGTGTCAAAGCACTTGGTATACATATAACATTTTATATTTATAATAACTTTCCTGAATTTGGCTATTGAATAATAAATAATTTATTTCAGAGGCCATTTTGATCGCATTTCTCAACTTTTTGTTTCATTGAGTTAATTGAGTTGTCCAATGAAGGGTTCAATTAATTTAGACTTCGTTGACTTCCAATAATATCTATTTTCTTTGGAGGATTAGGTCTTGTAAATATGAGTTAGTATATTATTTATAGGATCCTTTCATACTTGATTGCCTAGTCTCAATTCCAGATGTTTTTTTAAATGATCGTAGGTATTTAAATATCAAATTGATAGTACATTATTTGTATACACGAAAAGTATCGACGACAACCTTGGTGATTTAGCTTCGATCGAGCCCAGTTAGCTTTTCCACGTCCCCGTTTCCGCTCTCTTTCGTTTATTGGAGGGCCTATTCCTTCCTTTTGAAGTCGATCCATGATGCTTTCTTAGTCCTCGGGCTCGCGGGGTCTTCTGAGAGGCTTTCGTCTTCTCGAATCGAAAGCGTTTTATAGGTCAACCACTTTCGGGTACAGGAGGAACTCTTGCTCCTCGTCGTCGGATCGATCTAGCCGCAGACGCAGGCACGGTTCAATTACCGATCGACGCACGATATCGTCGCGCAACGTTCGCGGCGCAACGTTTCTAGAGAGTTATGGCTGAAGATTAGCGCAAGTAATGTTAGCACACCTGCTCACCCGATCCCCCATTCAGCGTACCGTGTTTGTCGATCAACGCATGTACACGCACGGCCTGTGCCGCGAAAGTCTGCAAACACGCGTCCCATGCGTTCGATGAATCGGGCACTGTTTCGTGCGACGAAATTCGTTGAAGAACGATCGATGGAGCTATTGATTACCGACTCGATGAACCTGGGACGCGATGACGTTGAGAATAAATGACAGGAGTTGAGCTGGAAGAATTCAGACAGACAAACGATGAACGTTTAAAGGAGAACAGGACGATTGGTATCGAGATGATAAGCCTCTCTGTTTGGTCCTTTCGGATACGATTATTACACCGAGATTGCTTTGATAAAGAGAATGAGACGTACGCTGGCTGTATTTGTCGATGATTGATAATATTAATTTAACGGATCCTTTGTTGACAGATTTGCCTCTATGCACTTCCTCCAAAGTTCAACAGCAGATTCACGATGAAGTGTTCGAAGTTTGTGGTAGACGATTGGAACGATCGATCAAACACGACGCCTGGGAAGGCCAGAATGGGTCATTTTGACAAGATTTAGCGATTGGGGTAGACGTGTCAAACTTTCGGAACACCTGACTCCCCTTGCGCCAGATGTCATCGACATAATTGAGACGCGTGCTCGGAATTATTGTTACATTGATATCTTATTCGCTATCTTACGAGGATCCGCAGATTTTGTATTTTGTCGTTACGTTCAGGCATAGGAATCATCGCGTTTATTTACCGCGATCGTTATTTACACCCCAGGTGCCTAGAGGTCCGTGACTGGCGCACTCTTTCTAGCTCCAAACACGGTCTCGTTATAAAATATGCAACGAAACATTTTCTCTAGCTGCGAACATACGACGAAGTTCAATATATCGTACACGCTTCGTTACTTACCGTGGCGTCTTATAAAGCGCACGTACACAAAACACGCCACGCGTAAACGCGTTAGCGTGGCAATGCATACACGCGGAGACGGTACAACAGGGGAATTCCGGAGGCGCTTCTCTTTCCCTCATTCAGCGTGCGCTTGTGCCTTTAAAATAATATTTTACCAGGATTATTGTCGATGGAAATGGTAAAACAGCTTACGCTTCGCAGTCGAGCGAGCAGAAGCATTATGCAAACCGAGTTTCACCCCTCGTCTTCCGTCTTCGGTGTTCGTTTTCCTCCCCCTCCGCTCAGTCCGTAGAAATCGCCGACGCAATCGTGCTCGCGTTGCCCTCCTCGCCTTACCACCGAACACCGTTGCGCCCCAACCCTAACCGTCGCATCCCTACATTCACTTCATCCCTTTCGTCGGGGCTTCTCATTAGGGAAAAAAGATATCCTTCGACAAAGGTATCTCAGGTGTGGGTTTCGTTGTTCTCGAATCCGTATTCGAAGGGAACGAATCGAATGCGTCTGCCCGTCATTGTCCTTCGCCCCGCGTCGCGTTTTCCTATAATTAACGCGTGCACAATTAAGTGCCAGCCTGTCTGGGAGAGGATAAAAACAAAAAAAGAGAAGAAATCGCGTTTGGCTTCGTCTCACTCTTATTTTCATTTTTAGTCCTGCGCGATGTCGTTTAGGGGACAGCGGTTCTTAACATTTTTCAGCTCGTGGCACAGTTTGAAAGAAGATCCTTGAGCTCTGTGAACTCGTGGTAATTAAGGTATTAGCCAACTGAGGACACATGTGTTCGATTTGTGACGAACGTTGGCACACGCGAGCACATGTGCCTTCGAAACAATAGACGAATATCATGAACGTCAACATTGCTCGAGGAACTTTGCCATTGCAATGTTAATACTAGCAGAAGAGAAACACTGGTCTGGGTTAACTGACAATGGGTTCTAATCGAGCAAACGGCGAAATACAATAGATTGCGGCTCGATGGTCACATCGGCCTTTATTCGTGCGGCAAAAAATCGGGAATATCCATTATGCCGGCTCGTCGAGAAGGGGGAAGGATCCCCCAAGTGCCTTGTCTCCGAACTTCCCAACAACGCTGACATTTTCACCCTTGCGATTTCTATCTTTCCACCAACGTTCGTCCCCGTCCAGGTCCTTTCACGCTCGAATCCTTCTTCTCGCCCTTGGCTCCGCCGAGGTGGCGAGTTTCCTCGTTAGGAAAGAAGCTAACCGTCATGGCGTTCGCCTAGAACGAACTGCCGTTGCCATGGTAACTGGTATCTGGTGATGCCGAGGGCAGGTACCTTCGAAGTTATGATTCAACGCGTTGCTCGACTGATACGAACATACGTGTCACGTTTATACGTAGATATCGCATGAGAAGACCTTAAGCTTCGTCGATAAGGGACACTCTAGAGCTAGAGAAACAGTCCTGGCAATGCGAGAGACTAAATTTTAATAGGACTTCAGGTACCTGACATTGATGGGAGGAGTAGTGTTTCAATCACTTGGATTGGCTAGATGGGGAAAGGATGGAACTAGCTCGGAGGTTCTCTTAAATAAAATTTAATAGGTTAATCGAAAGTATTAATACAACTGCTGCTAAGTAATAATTATTTTCATAATTATTCGAAGAGTCCAAGAGTCAAAGAGTCTTTCAGGTACAAAATCTTGAAGTTTCGATATGCAGGTGACCGTCAAGTGACCATTTCTTTGTTGCGGATGTATGTCCATGGACGTTTCAACTGCCAATCCGTATCCATGGCATCGACGATCATCCCGAAGCAGGTGTCGTCCCATAAAACTGGGTTACGCGTCCAGGCGTCCTTTCTAGGACCCATCGTCCCCGAATTTTCAACCTTATTGATTCTCCAACCCCGTCGACCGCTTCCCAGCTGACACGGAAACGACTCTGACCCCCTTGTTACACGCGCGAGAAGTCGTTACTTTGATGTCGGGGCGGTGGTTTTGCTGATGCGCGTCCGTAAAAGCTCGCCTTTGACGATGCAGATAAAATAGCAGCACTGACAGCTGGAAGTTACTTAAGAGAAGCGACGTTTTGTCTGCTCGTCCCGGCGTATGCAAAGTGTTTAGGCGTTCAGAAAGTTGGCTTCCTTCAAAGAGATGCAATATTTTAACCGGTACTTGGTGAAATGACGCGACAGAGTAAAGCTGTAGAAGTTACTTTCATTGTTGACCCTGGATATCCCCGCGATTATTTTTCTTTTTTAAAAAAAAAGTATCGAAGATGGGTATCATTAGATAAAGGAAATTTTTGAGTAACCCTTTTAGCACACCTTTGCATGTTTCAAGTAGGAAATGATTTCACATTTACCTCCAGCTCTGAGTTTTCAAAATAATTCTATTAGAAGCAGAGGATAAATGTCGCGCGCCCCGCGATGACGGATCGGTCTGGTTTCTCGCGAACTTCGCTTGATCAACGAATTCCGACGAAGGAGCCATTCGCAGTGGACGTTTATCCTTCACCCTTCCATTTTCTTTGGATAGACCGCGAGCTTTGTCTCGCTTCGTCTCGGTTTGTTCGTCCGTCTGAGAAGTTACTTCCATCGACGGAAGAAGATCGAACCCTTCAACTTCTAGCCAGACGTTCCACCTCTCAAATGGAAAAGGTTTCCCGGAGGCTTAAATGGATTCAGTCGCTCCCGGTTCTCTATATTAATCAAACTATACGTGGATACATTTATTTAGAAGAAGCTATCGACGTTTGCGCGAGAAGTAGCTTAAAGTCGGCTCGATCTCTACAAATCGTGGTTTAAAACTTTTACCTCGAGCGCTTGATGTGGATACGCAGAGATTTAGGGTACCAGTTACGGGGTGTAATCGAGGAGATTCGTATCGGGTAACTAGCGGTAAGGCCAATCCAATGATATACTCATTGATACCGATACGTATCAATTCCTAAGCATCGTGGATACCTATTAAATTATTATCGATGTAAGCTTCCACTTGTACTTATACGGTGTCGTTGACGTTTCGGAATCGATACAGTTCAAACACGGTCAAGTATCGTGTCCTATTAAGATTACCCGAGTATGTAAATAAATTCTTGTGTATTTATTTCACTATTTTATATCCCAAACATTTCGTTGCACTCGTTTTTAAAACGAATCCTCTCTTTTACACCGAAAATGAATCTTTCCATAAAAAATACTTTCCATTCCGACGGATCACCTGTTCCAAACCAGACGAAAGTTTATGAATGTCTCGATAAAATTCCTATCCCTTGAAGCAGAAATTATTCGACTTTGTTCTTCCCGCTCGACTCCTCCCAGAGTGAGAAACTTCATCGAGGTACCGCTCGCCGGGAAATTCGACTTCTATTCCGGTCGATTCGATCGGTCGATCTCGTTCGCCCGTTTCGAAGTTTCCTCTCTTTTTCACAAAGTTAGAGGCCGTTGAGAATTCGTCGCGTATGTATACACACTCGTCTGAACCGCGGGAATTACGTTGAACGGGATCGCGCGTGTGTACATACATCAGCCGCCGCCAAATATTGATTTTCCTTCGTGGATATGACAATGATTTGTCACCGTGGTCGAGCCATCGGTCGTGCATACAAAAGTTTACGGGGTCGTCGAGCTCGTGTAAATAGAATGCGTGTTTCGTGGCCGAGCGCGCGAGGAGACGCCGACACCGGAGGGGTTGCAGCGGGTTCCACGTAAATCGAAGACGAGTCGTTCGGTGTCTTCTTTGTTAGAGAAGGCACGGGGATCGTCAAAAGTGTATTTTGTTAAGAAACATGGCCGAATGGGAAGGCAAACGCGGACGTGACTGTGACATCGTGACGAAGTTCGTCAGGTAAGATCCTACAAAGAACATGGCTCCTTGAAACATTGAAAAATATTGGGCAGCTAGTTTTCAATGGAAATTGTGAAACAGACTAGGATGAGAGCTCGAGGTTGTGGCTGAAATGAATCGTCGATAATTGTCGTGAAGGTTCATTGATGCGTTTTGTCTGTATCTAATAGAGACGCAAACGAATATCGAACATGAAAAAATCTTAATTTGTCTGTAGATATTTTACCAAGTCGGATGTATTAATACATTTTCCTAGTCCTTTTCTACAACTGCGCTAGCAGTCGAACAAAACTGAAGCTATCTAAAGATTCGATATTCAGAATTCATAAAAATGGAAGATCGTCCACTGATGTTCCTTGTTAGCAAATCTCTTCCCCGACTTGAACTCAGCTTTTGTTTCATCTTATATAACGATCTGACGATACATCTCCTACCAATGTAACTTCGGTCCGTCGAGAAAATCAATGGAAACGCGTTTTCCTCTATCAGAAGGATCGACTTCGTCGGAGGATCCTCGAGTTTCTTTTTGCAAGATGATCCAGAGGACTTTATTGCAAATTGGCCAGGTATCTCGGGGAAGGTATCTTCGAACGACTCGTACTTTTCCACGCGTCTCATTGAAACTGAGAGTCCATTTACTTCGTGGAAGCAGACGCGGAAATTCTTTCCCTTCCTCGTCGTCTTCTCTTGTCCCGCGTCTCTGGAACGTTCAATCAGACGCTGCCGGTGTCTGAAATGACTTTATCGCTAATTCGTTTAAGTTCGACCGCATCCTCTTAGGGCGGAAATTTCTGGGTTGCCCAGGGAAGTAGAGATCAACGCCGCTCCCTCGCAATACCTTGGTTAATTAGATGCGACTACACAAAAGAGAGGAGGTAGCGCGCGCTGAGTAGTGGCTTAACAGAGGAACAGTGACGCCCCGTTGAACAGCCCGAAGGTGAAATACCAAGCAGTTGCTTATTACACCGTGGCTCTTCCATTTAACGCACTCGAGATGGACGCGGACGTCTTGGCTGGAGATCGGTTTAAATAGATTTCCGCTACGGTCCAAACGCAACGCGGACGCAGCTCGCTGGAGTCGTCCAAAAGATTCTCCAAACTTTTACTTTGTGATCCGCGCTGCGAAATTGCAGAGTTCCCATTTAAATAGTTTAGCAGGCTTCGAGGACCGAACGTCGGTCCTCTGCCTTGGTAATATCTAGGGTAATTAGATACAATTAAAGAGACGTCTTTTGGGAGCGCGACTCTACCTCAGCGCAGGACCTTCGAGGGGAAGTTCGTGCTTTCTTTCGCTTCAAACAAAGAACACGGTATTTTTCCAGCCTGGAATGCAATAAAAAGAAGAAGAGGAAGTGTGCAGTACTGGCTCGGCTTTCGAACAAGTCTGAACACTTGAGACGTTTACATACAGTGAGTGTATTGTAGAAAGTATTCGTGAAATTGTAATTAATACTGCATATTCTTGGAAATTTCTAGAATAGAATAAAATATGTAGAACATCATTGATTACGAAAAAAGAAGTTAATAAACTACAGTTTCACACAAAAGTTTTTTAGAAAATAGATCGGTGTACGAACACATTCTACATCCGCTGTATCTTCAACGCAAGCGACACTTCGCCTTCTCCGTGGATCTAAAAGCCCACTTGTCGAATTCAAAGCGATGCTGCTCGCGTGCTGACCTGGCTGTTAAAGTTTCAAACAATTTCCATCTATTTTCTTGGAATCACGAAGCAGCGAAGACAATGGGAAAGTGAAAATCGCAGCGATCGAAGTCCTCGCGCGATGAAGTCGCTTAGGTAGCCGAAACGGACAGTTTAATGATCGATTTAAACGGATTTCCTGAGCGGCCGTACATTCGAATCCGCAGAATGCAATTAATGAACGCGCTTTGATCGATCTAACTGGATAATCTCGACCGCAATTTCAGCGACGGCCTCGACCAGAATTCCTTTTCCTTACTCGTTATCGCGCCGCACGCTCTTTCCGCCCGCGAAATGGCCTAATTGAGTTTCCTCCAGGTGGGTGCCAGAAATTGACCAGGTTAAAACGAATTAGCAGAGAACAGGGATGCGTTCGCAGATGCCAGCGTTTTGTGCCAATTTCCGAAAAAATAATTGCCAGAAGTGTCATTAACCATACGCAAAGGTGAATGAGGGTAGTTTAGTTTATTTCTTTTCTAAGACAAAGATCCTATGACTCAGTAGTTTAACGTTGTTAACGGAGTATTATTAGTCATTCGTTACCGTTTCTACATGTCGAAGGCCCGATTTTATTCCAGAAATATACTGATTTATATATGGAAGTTAGTAGGTATAAGGGGATTCGAAATGTGCTGGAAATAAAATATGCGCGTATATAAATGCGCGATTATTATGTACACTGAAAAGTAATTAATCGGAACCGTATAATCCGCCTACGCGGTGGCGTACTTATCACGCTCGTATTTCAGAACAAAAATATACAAATATACTGGAATTATCAAGTTTTCCAGCTATTATATATTCTCTCGATTCCCCCTACTTTCGATATCATTCATAAATAGAAACTTATAGATGAGTTAACGATATCGTATCGGTAATAGTTAATGGCATATTTCTCATTTACCACGGTCGCGCGGACATTTAATTTATGAAGTTCAAAATTAAACGAGCAACAGAATCCATTGTAACTATTAATTAACTGACGTCGAAGGAAATAAGTACAGCCAATAAATTTTTGTACTAGCGTACAGCGGATAATTAATTTGCTTCTTCGTTTAAAGCGTAGTGTTGTGTCATAGTAGCAACATCGGTTAACGCAATTAATGCAGAGTGATGGCTTTGTTTAGGGAACTTTTCTCAATTACGTTACACACGCTCCACTTTCGGTGTGCATATATCTAGCCATTATTCGGAAGTGTATTGATTCACATAACTGGCGTTGCATGCGCGCTGCGATAAATGCTAACATTAATTAAACGCCGCCGTGCAAGAGGAGGCAGATATGTAACACCAACATGTACGGAGTGATCTAAAATGAGTCATGGCTGAAATAGACGATAATTGTTATACCAAAGGTTACTAAATTAATTCTGCAATGTCATTTTATTTCTCCCAATTTAAAACTAAAAATTTAGAAATTCGAAATGGGGGACCAAAATGCCAACAGTGACACGATTGGATGAAACTTGATATGGAAGGCTTTTTGGGAGCGCTGATTTTAAGTCTAAACTCGAAATTTGAAAATCAATAGCGCAGAGTCCTATACATTGAAAGTGAATCTATAATTATCGCACAAATACACGGCAGTGTTTTGAGTGCACTCACCGACGACAGAAACGCGCCATATTTGGCGAACATGAGCAAGTCGAGTTACTAGATATCTCGAGTTTCGAGAGCAACTATCATATTTTTTTTTCCACTGCGTGGGATAAAGCCAAACGCATCGACTGCGTCGAGACAGAAAGCTCGAAATTGCGATCGGTGCCCGAGGATATGATTTTGATTCTTTTTTTTTTCTCTCTCCGTTGGCAAACATATCGAATGCGAAATATCGTAACCGGCAGCTTGCAATTTTCGCGGGTCGACAACGTCGCCGGAGGGATTAGCAATACAATCGTCGACGCGGCGCAGAGATCCACTTTCGACGTGCCATCCTGAGTTTTGATGTAAATCGCTCGTTATAGCGCAAAGTACGCGTCGATTCGACGCCCCACGAGCCAAAGGGGTTGCATGACGCAAACAGTATGCACTACCGAGCATTTTCATCGATATCTGTCTTCACTAAAACCCATTCTTCTCCGTCCTTTTCTCACACGAATTTTCCCCTCACCAACGTGACAAATTTTCCATCATAAATACTTTTCATTAGTTTATCATTTCAACCCCTTGAAGAAAAAAAATTGTAAATTCTATTTGCATCCATTATTCGCTAGAAAAGATAATCTTATTTAAATGTAAATTTACCATTTTTCAGTGCTCAAGATACTGTAGGTTTCGTGGAATTAAATTGGAGAAACTGTAAGTATTCTTGGTTAAAAAAAATCCTTAGAAAAAGAGTACTCAGTAATGTGCGAGCATTTGCAATGCAACTACATCGCAAAACTATCAGAACGCATCGATGCGAATGAGAGCGAGTAACGCAGAAAAAAGTTAACGGATTTGCTTAACGGCACTCGCCGACTTACGCATTCGATCGATACTGTTTTGCATATCGAAGGTGGTACAGCGATGGTTTAAGTGAAAAATAAATCATTATACCTGAGTGGTCTGGAAGGAATATTGAATTTAAATAAGTCAAGGATGTTTGGACAGGTGATAAAACCGTTTAAAATTTTATGGATGAGCATCGTATCTGAATCGACATCCTGTTGTTTAACGGAAGCCAGGATTGGATTATGGTCGTGACAAAATCTGTCTATAGATCTTCTTAACCCATTCACTGTCAACTGCGAGATGTCTCGTAGTTCAAATTGATTGGAATTTCTCAAGGGATAAGTTTATAACCTTTCGAGTCACGAATTATTGCAAACGAAGATCGTAAATTTTCTTTTTAAAACGACAAATGTAATGCCACTTTTTTATTATCAAAATAATAACGTGGATTACACGTTTAGGAGTTAAATTGCATGAGGCGAGGATACTGGATATTCTTCTGTATATAACGATCGAATCTGATAAAAAAACATTTGACGATATTTACCAATAAGCAATATTTTAGTACTGCGGCAATGCTGTTAATAAATGAAATAAACAGAAGTGGTCACACAACCCATACGGCACACCAGATACAGTTGTAACCGTATTGGAGAAGCCATCATTCAACTTCGCCAAAAAAAGAACTGCCAGATAGATGGCTGAAAATCCACGAGAGTACGTTGCCTCGAAAGAACATGATTGGCAGTATCAAAAGCTTTTTAGAAATGGATGTAGATAGCGCCGACTTGCTGCATGCGATCAGTTGCATTCGAAATGTAACGATGGACAGTGCGCGAGGGGTTCGTCAATGTGAGGTGGCTTGAAGTGACACTATGGTGTTCTTTTAGAATTTGGAAGTTTCCAATATAGTTTTACGATAAAATTGTATATCCACGCAAGCTGCCCGGTCGTGTTTGACTCGAGATTTAATTTTCAACCTAAGACTGGCGAATTATTCCAGATGTTGCGCGCGTATAAAAACAATCTTCATGTTTAATGAATTTCATAATTACACGGTCTTCTTCTCCTCGGTTATTAGCGATGACCCTCGTCCTGGTTAACGAGAAGCACGATGGTCTAGTTGATACCGTAAATTTAAGCAATTTTAAGTCGGGAAACCGGTGATAATTACCTGCAGGCGGAAACTTTATACAGCGGTTGATCACGGTGCAGCAGTTTTTAATCGCAAAAAAGTCGCGTTTGCGCTCCACGACGCGTACGCCCGCGGAAATCGATAGCCAATAGCGAGCGAAGTATCGGTTTATTGTAGTTGCTTCTGATACACGCTAATTCCCGATAAATCACTGCTTAGCTCCGGTAGTCTGGCAATTTCCATTAACGCGTTGTCGAGAAACTCGCGGGAAGATGATGGAAGATTATCGATGATTAATCGCTTCCCATTCGCGTTAACTTGTTTCTGGAGTGAAATTAAGAAACGAACGACTTTGTTTCCCGCGCCGATGGGAAAGTTGCGTTAGCTGTATCGGATACGGAGCCTCTACTAATAACTTGCTCGTGTCTCGAAACCCATAACATTATCAGTGATGCCTCGGTACACGGTACGAGCACGCAACATGATTTCGATGTACTCTTGTACCCAGTGCCGTGACAAGACAGGTTCACAAGGGACACGTGACCCTGGGTGCCTTGTTACGAGGATGTACTTAGCAATATTACTCTAGGTGAGCATGCTGAAGAAAAGGACAGGTGTACAAAGGTTCGGCCGTTGTGACCATTTTGTAAATTAATTATGTTCAATATTACAAAAGATTGTTGTGTCAATATTACAAAAGAAATCCATTTTGACCCCTTGGTTATCACAAATATGCTTCCACCTACTTATGATTTGCTTTAAAAATTCGAGATCGAAATCTAGTTCGACGACGAACAATGCTGATATTTATGTATCTACCATAAAGTGAGTGGTCGAATGGCGCCCTGGCCGTGTCCTTTCTTTATTTCATGTCTTACTTTCCTCCTTTTTTGCTTCATCTTTTCGTTGCCGCTTGGTAGCTCGGGCTCGCTGGCGCTCCTGATGGATGGAAAGTGGATCGCGCAAAAACTCGAAGCTTCGTGCACACGGGTAACCGGCGCATAAAATCGAGTATCATTGGTTCCCCTGTAAACCGTACGTCGCACGCCTGGGACATCGATCAATCGGTAAATTTTCGCGACGCATGACATCCTAAGACGTTTTTGCCGGTGTCGGATATTGGATTTCCGTGGCGTGTACCGCTGTACATGCCCCCGCAGGAGCTGATGGCTCCCGGATAAAGAATCCTCCACGATGGATTGGATCGTTCGGGTAACACGTCGCGATTGATTTTCCCAACATGGTTTCGATCGGACCGGACAGGAGACAAATTGGTTGAATTCACTTCGAATTTTCTATCGATCCCGTGGCTTTCCCCGAACCTCTTTTCTTTCCATCAAATTTTGAGCCCTAAGTGCTCAAGAAAAATTCACTTTCACATTTTTCTATCTATTCATGGTTTCTTCGGGAGTTTCTTCAGCTAAAAATGGAGGTCTGACGAGCTTAGGAACACTTCACTTCGAATTTTGTACGGATCCAGTAGCTTCCAGACACTTGTTCCTTCTATTAAAATTTTGAGGTCTGGTGTGATCATTGAGGATTTATTTTAAATTTTCCAACTATCCTCTGATTTTTTCTGAAGCTCACTTTCGCCTAAAAACACTTCTTACACTTTTTGAAATTCTTGGCTCGGGAGTAAATAAATAAATTTTGGGACCTAGGTTCGCACAGAATTCACCTGAAATTTCCTTACGGGTTCGCGAGATTTCTCGACGTCGACTGGTCCTTAGAAATTTTAGATTGCAGCCGACGTCACAGACAGAGAATTCGGTTCAAATTTTCCGTCGATCCGCGGCATCCGCTGACGTCGATCAATCTTCTTGGAAATTTCGGCGGGCATAGTCCTGACGAGCGGAGAAGAGAGTCGGAGGAACGCAAGTCGACGTTCCCGAATGACAAGAGAAATATGCCGGTTCTGGTACGCGAACGACGCAAAAAAGATTGTCCATGCGAGCGTATTTCACCGGCGGTGTCGCTCGCATACGGGATCGTTCATCACGCTCGTAGGTGATTTATGCAATTATGCGGGGTGCTCACGAATTCCTACGCGAATACTCTCTTTAGTCGGTTAATGATACGCACCCTGGTTGATGTACACTAATTACGAGAAAAAAAAGCACGACGGAGCAACTGAATTTCAGTTGAGGGGAATATCGTTGGGTGGGAAATTATTAGGTTCTGAGGGAAATTAAGCAGTGTTCTCTTTTTTTTTTTATTAAACCTGCAGTGGAATGACTTGATCCTTGAAGTACTGTGGTCACTCCAAGGAACAGGTTTTTAGAGTTAAGAAAGTCTCAAATTGCATAGATTTTTATTTTATTAACCTTCTATGAGGTGAATTTTTTTCTGCAAACAGTTTGTAAGGGATTAATTTGATATTTCAGGTTGATGGTGCTGCCAACCGCCATTGTATACATTGTCTTGTGAAAAAAAAACTAAAATTATTTGGTAAAAGCACACCATTTGAATTTCGATATGTTAGCATGTGATATGAAAGTTGCACGGATCCATAGAGGATTAACATATTTAGAAATAGAATTTCTCTAATATTTTAAATATTTTTCTATAATGTTTCATAAACAGGAAAGGTATGTAGAATTCTCGCGATAAGTGGGGCACTGTAGATTCAAACGTAGAAGATTGATCGCAAACACTTGGGTGCTCCTCAAGAGCAGTTGAGATCCCTAAAAAAAAGTATTTAAAAAAAGTTCCCCAGTGAAGACTAGCATCGAGCCACCAGCCTGCAGTAACAGGTAGGCTATGTTTGTAAAGAGTGCCCAGCCTCTCAATCCCCTCTTGAAGCCTGCTCGAAATCCTCACTCGAATGGTTACCAAAGAATAATAATTCCCCACCAAGCAATACTTTCCCGCCATGAGCAGCGAAAGGAAGAATCGACCGCGTTTCTGTCCTCCGCTTGCAAAGCAGCGGGGCAGCAGGTGCGAACTCGCTTGTCACGTTCGCGGAGATTTATATTATTATGCCCGGGGTATTGTTTGTTAAGCCTTTACATAATCCTCTCCGCGTTATTGCCTCTGGAAAGGAGTTCGCAAAAGGAGCAACGGTCGGAACCCCGACGAAAACACCCAATCGATAATCCTCGGGGAGGATAAACGCCAGGGAGCAACACTATGGTGTCGCACGAATTACTATTGTTTACTAGCAACCCGTAACTACTCGCAAGGGAACGCGATCGGAGACACGCGTGAAATATCTTTTTCGCAAACTACTCACCAAACAAACTTCATTAGTACGTTCATGTTCGATATGCTCCCTTGTTAGAATGGCTTTTCCTTCAAGATATAGCCTTTGGTTTTGTCGTTTTAATAAAAGAATCCAAGCGCCCAAAGCACCAGGGTACTCTGGTGTGCTAAAGCGTAGAATGTATGATAACCTTCAGATATACAAAACCCTTTAAAAAAATAATACATCTAAATTACAACTCAACAGGAGTTAAGAATTACAAGACAAACTCATGCACAAGTAGATAAAAAGTAAAGTTTCAAGAAAGACTCAAGCATACAATAATTAATATATCCAGCCTTGGCTTGAATAGCACCACGAGGTTGTAAATCACCTGGCATGCGAAAGGATCGTTGATCGACATCTCGCAACGGACATCAGCAACCGATATTAATTACTCTTGTCCACCTGGCGGGTGTTCGCGAAGGTGGTGGCCAGGAGACTCTTTTTTTTCATTCTACGAGCATATTTTACCGCGTCAGCGGTTCCGCGAGGACGCATACGGCAGATCGTTTGTCACGCTCCTAGTGATTTACACAATTACGCGGAGTACTGTTTGCTAACAGCGCGTGGAACGGGTGAGGCGAGGACCGCCGAAGCGACGGAACTCTCTTGTGAAAAGGCCGCGTCGTCGCGCGCTTTACCGGTTCTAGTCGAATTTGTATTAGTGGACATTGTGTGTCCAGAGAGGAAGAGAGAGGGTGATATAGAGTGAAACAGCTAGAAACAGAGGGAGAGAGGAGAGAGAGAGAGAGAGAGAGAGAGAGAGAGAGAGAGAGAGAGAGAGAGAGAGAGAGAGAGAGAG
>NC_071977.1:10051289-10142026 GCF_026283585.1 Hylaeus volcanicus
TGAGAGAGAGAGAGAGAGAGAGAGAGAGAGAGAGAGAGAGAGAGAGAAACGTCGCGTTACCTACGTAGCAATTAAGGTAATGTCGCCTTCGGCGGTCCAGCGACGAGCGGACGGTTTGTCTTTCTCTTTGACCGACTACGAGAACCCATGGCCACGTCTATTTACTTGAAAACTGCCCGAGCCACCAGCAGTCCCCTCAGCCAGGTTTCAATATTAATTGAAATAATTGCGAAAGCTCGTTCCAGGCACCAGCACCGACGCGATAATCACGAACCCATCGTGTATCGCGATGAAGTTTTCATCCTGCCCCTGGCGTTCGACGAAGAATTAAATAACCCAGGGATCTTGTTTATCCTGCTTCCGTTGTTGTTGCGCTTAATCGAAAATTTTTCCTTCGTTAATAATATCTGCGTCGCGAATTCGTAGATGAAAAGAGATTCACGTGGAGCATTCATCAAAATCACTCGTTCCTAGTTTGGAACGTGCATGCAGACGTTTACTAAAATATGTTGACGTGTCGTCCAGTTTCTGCTGGCGAATTCGTCGGTGAGGCTGACCTAGCAAACCTTGCTTTGGACCTTTTGATTTTATGAACTCCAATAGCGGAGTCGGACAAACAGCGTCTAAGATGAAGTTTACTGAATCTGACAAGTTCTCCTAGCCGAAACGCTACAATAATAATGACGTAAATTATGATTAATAACTAACAAATAATCTGGAATCCGTTGACTCTAGACTTTTGATAATTAATATATTTAGTTCTCCTCACCTTACTCCAATTTTGCAAAATCGTATTACATCGTGCAACAGGGCTTGGCACGCTTCACTTGAGAATCGATTATTTCGCTACTTCTCGTGCACGTATTTGCTACATATCCTCATTCTGGCTAATTATTTCGCGATTATCACAATTATGGCGATATTCGATAATTCTTTCGCGTGGTATTAACATGCTCACACACACAGAGAAATAATCGCTGGAGGATGATAATTGATGGAACATTGCCGGTGTTCGCTTGTTGAACGTGTCGATCGATGAACGCTATAATCGGCGATTCTGCACGCCGCGAGCGTTTAATTGTTCACCAGTGTCCGTGTGTTCCGTTTCCCCTTGACCTTTGCCGAATTATTGATTCCACGACGCCCGCAATTTCGAAGCGTGAGAAGTTTTCGAGTACACGCGCTCCTGGCTTTGAAGAGATTGTGTCTGATGCTCAGTCGAGTGCTCAGTCATTGCTACCGGTTTGCAACGAGTATATACAACGCATACATTTGATCGCATTCTCTGTTCAATTTTGCTTCGATTAATTTAATTCGCTAATCAAACTTAGAACGTGTAGTTATTAAGAATTTTATTTAAAAAAATTGTATAATTTAATGCTTTAGATTTGAAATGTTTAGATACGTTCAATTTTTCATATTCGCATATATTTATTCTAATGTTCCCTTAAGAGTTACATAGCCTCCACTACCTTAATCTATCTTTATACTATCCTTAACATAACTAATGAGAAAGAGAAAGAGAACGCACGCTATGCGCTCCCTTTTCATATTCGTATACGCCATTAAATGAAAATCCATAGTTTGCTCAACTTTCGTCGATACTTTGCTTTTCTACAATTTCCGAACCTAGTCATGTACCAGATAACAAAATTCGTAAATCAACGAGAAAGAGTTGTTTGTCGAATGGATTTGGCAAAGTGAAGTAAACTACCACTTTCGGCACCTAGAACTGCGCCAATCCGTCGACATTGCAAAGTCAGCGAGATAATAAACTCGTCTTCGGTATCAAAGCCCATTTATCTTCCTCTCAACGATCCGAGTCGTGGCCATTACCTACTTGGCTAGCCGCTATCGTCGAAAATAACAGGAGTCTCGAATATTCGTAGCCTCTGGATACCAGCAAGTCTTCGTTGCACGTTTTCTCCATCCACGGCCAACGGGTAGCATGATATCGTTTCGAGGCTGCGCCGTGACTGGGAAAACTCGAACAATTTAACCCTACAAAAAATCATGCTTCATTTTGAGGTAACGTCGTAACGTCAACCTCTTCAGACCGTATTTTCTCTCAGGTCGAACGAAAATATTTCTCGCGTGCTTTAATTTAAATGTAAACCGATACATTTCAAATTATAAATTCAAGTTTCCTAGAGATCGTCCTATGGAAATGGTTACAAAATTTTCAGTTTCAGCAATCTCCAACCGATACTTACAGAGCCAGTACGCAAAGATATAAAGTTCAAGACGTCTATATCAATTTTTCAATAGAAACAATTGTCCGACCAGGAGAAATTCCCAAAATTCGGCTGCCTCTCGAGTGGTGTAGGTGTAGCTTCTTCGAG
This sequence comes from Hylaeus volcanicus, assembly GCF_026283585.1. Taxonomy (NCBI): domain Eukaryota; kingdom Metazoa; phylum Arthropoda; class Insecta; order Hymenoptera; family Colletidae; genus Hylaeus; species Hylaeus volcanicus. The sequence continues at coordinate 10,053,632 of NC_071977.1, forward strand.
ACCGCGTCACATCGGAACGACCGGTGAAATGGATTTCGAATCTCATTGTCGTAGGGTGGAGCACGAAGGGAGAACCTGCGGGCATCGATGCATCCGTTCGTTCCCTGGTTCGTCTATCCGCAGCAAGGTGGTCTGTGGTTTATCCCTCATTACGTGCGATTCGTTTGCGGTGCGGACAATCGCATCGTGCGATTTTCTCTTGTTCGTTTCGTACGATCCCGCTATCCGCGCAACCACCTTCTTCCGCGGACCGACGCCGCAGTTATTTATCGATTTGCAACTCGCCTCGAAGCACGTGATAACAAGGGGCACTGGCGAGAGGAAGCCGGTACCCCTCCGACCGTTTTGTCGAAATACGAACGTTCACGTACGTACACGCGGAGAAACGAATCTTCAGCTGGAATTGCAAATGATATTAGACTAAAGCTCACTAAAACGTGCATACAAATCTAGAACCGCAGCTGGTTATCGCGAGTACACCTGTTTCTTTTTAACCCTTTGCATTCGGATGTACCCTATGAAGGAACATCGTAAGTCTAACAAATTTTGTTAGTAACACCACTGCAAATATAAATCCTTTATGTCAACGTTTCAAAAAAGCTATAAGAATTTATAATCAAATCTTAATAATGCAAAAGGTTAATAATGGAAAGGAAGAGAATAAAACACGTGAACTTGACAAGGTTACTTTATTATAAACTCTTTGGCCTACGCTTGTGTCTTCGTACAGAAAATTAAAGTATACCAGCGATGATTAGAATACGTTCGATTTCGGCGTATAGTTGGCTGCGATCATTGATAATCGATACATAGAGAAGACCGGTATCGAAGCATTCTCTCATCCAATTGATGTGAATCGCGCTCGTTTGTTGCTAGCTTTATCTGAACGTAAACCAGAACGATCGATCCACTTTTCGAACGATAAACTCGCTGCCCCGCGCTGTTCATTACGAACGAGCTTCGTTATTCCGTTGTTTGTCGACGGTGAACAATTGAAACATATACGATGCGCGTCCCGCATTGGAGTGGCAATTTTTCGCAGTACCGAAAGAAACATTGATAGGCGATTCATCGATACAAATTTGCGATGCGTTGGATAATACATGCAGTTTGTCGGTGGGCCTGCTATTTTTCGATATTGCCGAGTATCAGCATTTTATGGATCTTTGATAACGATCCTTTTCAAATATCAATCAGAAGCTACGATTTTATGAATTTTTTTTTCGGTTGGTTTAATAACTATCTGGGTAAAAAGATAGACGTTATGTACATATAGAAAGTTCCTTCAGAAACTCCATTGACTTCATAAAACAAAATGTTGAAAATTGCGATAAAATGTGCTCTGAGATAAATGATTTATTATTCAATGGCCAAAAAAAATGTAGTTTAATGGTGTTAACCTTTATTATTCAGGAAAGTTATTATAATTAAAAAAGTTATGACTATACCAAGTGCTTTGACACCTAAATTTAAGATTTTTCAAAAAGTGGAGTTAATCGATTTATGCAGTGAACGGCTCAACTGTCAATTTATTTGAAAAAAAAAATCATGGAATCGAACACTTTTTCGAGCGTCCAAGCGTATACAGCCACTCGAACGATTTCAGGGGTCGCCGGATTGGGAGTCGATGACGAGGATCCTATCGAACGACTCCGACTGGCTCGGGGGGAACTTCCCGAAACGAATCACCACAATTAAGCTCGCAATTATTTCCGTCGAAGACGCCCCCATTCCCCCCGTTAATTTAATTTGCCTCGCGGGAGACATTGCCCGAAGAAAAACGATCGGCGAGATTGGAATCCGCGGCAATGAGGTATTGAGAATCCGTTTTTAAATGCATTTTATCGGCGCGCCTTCGTGAATATACGACACCGGAAACTTGGCCCGATCCAATTGCACTTAGACCAACCGATACGACTAATAATGCTTCCCTGCACGGCGTATAAATTGCACGGCTAATGTATCCGACATCCGTAGAATACATATCCGCGGCTTTCGGTTGGATACCGCCTATCAGCGAGCGTTCTAAATATACATCCATCGCTCTTTCAACTTCGAATGGTAATTATTCAATCTCTCGAAGCGAACCTGTCGTTGCGTTTCTGACGAAAGATGTCACGGTTGATAAATTTCAAAAGGGTTCAGGTCTGCACAGCTGCTAAAGCTGGGCGCGTATTGCTCGCGCCATCGTGATACGGTTCTGCTCGAACCGTGGGTAGCGAATTGCTTTTATTTTCAAAACAGCTTTAGCTCCGCAGAATATTTTAGAACTATCATGGTTTCTACACTCCCGACTCTAGTCAAGTGTTCGATAGACTCACAGTAACTGAAAGAACGAAATTACATCATTCATATCTCTCGAATGGTTCATTAGAACATCATGAAATTTTGTACGAGGATTTTTCAGTATAGAACCAATAAGCCAATAGAATTTTTAAAAAAAGTACCGAAACGATTTGGAGATTTGAATCCAGAGATAATGAACGGCCAGGCCTAGCGTTTTTTCCATTGTCTCAGAGGCTGCGAGGTGGAACCTCGCGAGTGCTGTTCTATCGGTGGTGCATCACGAGCGATAAATCGTTCTCGATTCCTCGACTTCCTCTCGCCAGGCCGTCCGGGCCACGCTGTCAACGGGAGGAGCGTGCGACTTTGCGCGTCGCGGACTTCCGCTCGGTGCAGGTGCAGGTGCAACGCGCGAGCGGCCATTGCAGCGCATGGACAAAAGGCACGCAACACGCCTAAAACGTCCAAAGCATCGCACGGAAGCGCGAATCCCTTAGCCAATCGCGGGACACGCCGGTGGACGCCATTCCTTCTTGGAGCAGCTTCAAATGTGTGCAGAAACGATAAAGCGAACGACCAGAAGGCGTGGTTCTGCATGCGATTATTTTGTCCATCGAGGACAGGTTCTGAACGACAGGAACACGGCTATGATTATCGTTGCATAAATACAATAACAGGCATCCGAGGCTGATGCTCAGTATCGTGCAAATGGCACGATGATAAGATAGGAAGAGGTGGTGGCACGGCTGCCGTACGCAAAGGTACCAAAGACGTAATCTTTGGCGTGAAACGACTCGAGCATAGTTGTACTCAATATTGCATGATAAGGGACGTAACCCGCGATCCATCACGATGCTGATGTTTTCTTGTTTTTCGGTGCACGACGCACGGTGATCTCCTCGTGTAAACTCCGCCAAGCTTGCGGATGAGTCTCCTGAAGCCTACCTAGAGGCAACTGATTTCTCCGAGTACTCCACCATCGTGATACTCCTTCGAATAGGGTTTCCTATCGCTGGAAATAGTTTGCACAAGATAAGCTCTGCAAAGTAGATACTTGTTAATGTTTCACGACAGAGTTCATGTGGATTTCAAAAATTTCACCAAAGAGATGCAAAGACCTAAAATGTATCGCCTTGGAGCTCAGAGTCTCAGATTCTCAGATTCTCAGAATCTCAGAGTCAAGGTTCACACTGGTCAAGGATCTCTCAATCACCTAAAAGTACCAAACCTAACGTATAAATAGCCTGGAGATCTATTATGAATGCTATTCACTTTCGTTATATGTCATGCAAACTTCGGCGCAAAGTTCGAAGAAAGATATTCAACCACGAAGATTTAACAACCTACCCAACGTCACGTGGCTTGACAGATATCAGCTATTCCTTCGGTGGTCATGTTCGTCATATCGCGTTGGGTCGTAACCTCGTAGCCGTTATCTTTGGATTACGAATTGATGGAAATATGGCGCAGTCGGTTTACACCTAAAAATAGGTGTCGATCGAAGGCAGACTAGGTTGAGCAGGATGACGATCAGGTTTCCCGGTTGGTCGAGCTTCGCCGCAGGATCACCGAGATAAATTCTCCTGGCGGAGAACGTAAAAAATATTGGCTCTAAGTTTGATCGTGAGCGTCTTCGCCAGCCATCATCGACTTCGCCGTATGTATTCCGATGATGCTCGCGCGACCTCGCTTTAGAGGGATAACGCGTTCGGAGACTTATCTCATAATATATTTACGGTTACGTTGTCGTGGTTATATATTATCTTGTCCCTCTCTCTGTCCTGTCCCAATCCCCATCCTCGCACCAACCCGCTCTGATGTATTATGCATTCCGAAGACGATGTATTCTCCCATGTGCGCGTTACACGGCTCATACATTGTTCGCCCCGATTCATCGGGCTCATTCCTCGGCGCGACGGTACGTGACCGCGTTGTGCGGTAATGTTGTTCGTGTTTTTACAGGTTTTGTCCCTCGAGCTGTTACAAGTTTTGTATCTTACGTTGCTGGAAATTTGGGTCCTTGGGTTGCTGCAAGCCTTGCTCTTGAGGATGTTGTAGACAGATAAACAGACAATCAAAATCGTTCATAAATCCATGAGGAGGGAGCGTTGTCACTAGGTCCTTGATTTACAACAGCAATACCAATGCAATGCAGTAAGAAACAACATAATTCTACATATTTCTCCACGGTATAATATAGCAAAATATAATATAATACAAAATATTCCAGAAAATAGAGTATAATCCGACAGCATCTGCTTATAATCTTGACGAAATGGTCTCTGCAGAGAACATGTGGTCTCACGAAGAAACTACGAAGCAACACGCGTCTTCTAGTACGAGAAGGTTCCTCACCTCTGGATGGTAGCGGCTGCGTTTAGCTCGGGAGGCGCGATTTGCGCGACTACCGCGGAAGGAAACGCGTGAAATCCCTTCGTATCGGGCTACCAGCGCGAACGTGTAGGTTCGTCGTGGCGTCGACCTCTCCTTTTCCGCCGCCTGCGATTCTCCGTTTCTCATCCTTCGTTCTTCCTTCGTTTCCAGCCGTCTCCGTCTCGATCACCGCGGCTCAGGAGCCTATCTTTCTTGCTCTGATCCTACGTGGTTAAGAGTTGGATTACCCTTATGGTGCTCCGCGGGCTAAATCACCTATTATGCATACGCCAGCACTTCTGCCAGCGAAGCGGTGTCGGATCCGAGCCGAGCTGAGGTTAGAGCGCAGCGGAGAGTCGGGTTGCCGTGGCTCGAACGCGTTCCTCTCGTTCGCGGTAGCGGGGGCAGAATCCTCTGCCTATTACTCCCTCATTTGCCCCGAGTTCATAGAAATGTAATTAAATCCCCTGAGCGAACGCGAAACGACGCGACGACGCGAGCTACCGTCGTGCGCACTGACTCGTGGGAAAGTTCGGAAGCTTCCCTGGAGCTGGCCTGGCATAGGTGGGTCGGTGGGGGTGGTGGTACTTTTGACAGGCAAGCGTTAATTAGCGCCAGCAGGATCGACGACCTCATCATTTTTTTTTTAAACGTAATTGGGCAAGCACCGCAATTAGTGCAGGCAAAGCGGCCGGGGAGAGAGTTTGCTCGCAGAAGAAATGCATCTACCTGGCGATCCTCCGGTTCCCTGGGACAAAGGACGTCCGCAGAGGAACGTCGTATCTCTGTTTCCAACTTTTCACATTTCGGTTGTATCTCTCTTCCTTTATTTTCCGGTTTCTTTTTCGAGCGTACCCGCGGTTGATACGCGCGGTTCCCCGGACAGAGGGAAATTAATTTCGCGTTTGCAAGACGACTGCGAACTTCGCGTATAGAATTAATGCAAGACACGGCGTCGAGTGCGCGACGTCCAGGAAAAACATCGGGGAAAATAAAAACGCCTCGCCGGTGGCCTGCACGCGGTTTCTGACGTTCCCTTACAGTTTCATTTTAAAATTAATTGCTACGAGCTCTTTTTCGGTTTGTCGCTACGCGGACGCGTGTTAGCGTTGGACATGTTTCCAAAATTAGATGATACAGACATTATTTGATCTGCTAACTTCAACTTCAATTGCACGGAATTACAGTAAGTCCCATAACTATTCGTACCCTCTATTTTTATTAAGGAAATTTCTCTAATTTAAATGAATGCTTCAAATTTATTTTGGGACTGACTGTATTTGAAAGACATTGGGAAATGGAGTATCCTAGGTTAAGGTTGTAGTTAATACACCCGTATTTCAAAAGTCTCTACTCAAGATCTTTGGAAGTCGTAAATAAAACCCTGCTGTGTTTTAATTATTAGTTGGTGTTCTACTCTCGTTGAACACCTGCCTCCTAGGTACTTTATTTTATCCCTGTTTTTCGCCCAACTGTTCCTCTTTATTCAGTCCTGTTCGAGGCTTGCAGCTGTAAGAAATATCTATTTGGAGAGGACGAAATTAAAGTTATCGTGGAAGCTAGTCTCGTTTCTTTATCAAACAACAAGTGCAAAGGGTTAATTCTTTCTAATCTAAAATGCTCTCTCGAAGACTGAGCGAGAAACAAGCGAAGAAAAAGAATGATCCACAGGAGAGGATGCTCGCATCGATACAATTGCGTTTCAATTTCTTCGCTTGACTTCCAAAGTCAGTCTCCTGTTGGCGCACCCACGCGCCGTTTCGTTGCATCTTCTTATCCGCCTCCCTCGAAAATCCTGTCTCCACCTCTTTCTTCGAGTTACTCCCGACTTCGAAAGTTTACCTTTTCGCGCGTCGAGCCCTTCTCGTCTTTCATTCCTCGTTCGAGTCGCGTTTCTCCGCGAAGAAGCCGACATAGCGATTCTTTGCCCGTTCGCTTGGATCTCGCAGGCGAGCCAACTTTACACTCGGTACATTATGAATACCACGATTTCGCGACGAAGTTATATGCTCCGGTCATTTTTAAAATGGAAAACTGCGGCGAAAGTGGGTCGCGCGAGCATAGAGCAACGCTCCTACTGCTAGATTCACCGATCCTGGAATCCTCTTATCGGCTTTCCAGCTTTCGAATACCTCTTCGCCGGGAGCAGAGAGCGTGGCATATTTTGTAGCTCTCCACCGTTACTTTCGGATGCTATATTATTAATTAGGACGCGCGCTGCGTTACCCTTTCGACGAGTTCAGCGTCGATGGTCCTCGGTAACCTTTTTACTAGCAGAGCTGGGCAAAATTTGGAGCTATAGCTTGTTTGTCGAACGGCATAATTAGCTTAAGCCTGGAAGACTTATGTTCCATTTTATACCTACATGTTGTACACTCGTAGTCAATATTTTCCCATAGTCATTCCTGACTCATTATACGACCATAATTAATGGGACCATTCCAAATCTTTATTTTAACCAAATCACCAACTTTCACCATTACTCTTCTCTGACCCTCCTGCTTCCAAACTCGTCTAGACTTTCCTTTAATTCTTTGACACGCGTGACTTCGTTAACATTTTAGCATATGCTTACGATACGTTTGCTTTGCTGTGATAGCTGAATAGAGCGCCAAGTGTCCTGAGGTACGTAAACAAAAGACTCGGGGAGAAAATGAGACTTGGCTTAGACCGATATAATTATGCTTTTTGACGGACACGATATTATTTTAACTATTACCATGAAAAAATGGCGAGACTGCTAAGGAATATGGATTCAAAGTATCGCGTTCCGGAAGAACGGGTCGCGTAAGTGTAGAATAGTTTGGTGTCACGTGACAACACAAAGAGTCCTGCGGCAAACTCGTTTCTTTTATCGCGAACCTGTGATCTGCACACGCTCGCGGCGGCTTTCAACGCAGATAACGCGCATTGTGATCAGTAGAAATATTAGAATACTAAGCGCGGCCGGTGTTAATGCTGGAAGCTTGTATCAGGGTTCGTTAAAAAGGAAGAATTATTTGCCTTGCCGCAACGCGTTTAATAGTATGGACGGTAATCGCGGGAGGACACGTGACCGTGTCGAAAAACACGCGAGAGCAACCCAAGCAAAATGAAACTATACCGTGTCACGGATCCAGGAACGAATTTCAGGGAAACACGTCGTCTTTATCACTCGTGCGTGGCTATCGACAGATTTAAATTTGATACTCCAGACGTTTCTGTTTCTCCTGTCGTTGTTTAGCATCTGACAATTGCACATCCAAACGAAAGTGGAGGCCAGGTGCAACAACGAGTTATCGTCTGCCCATTGGTCGTGTCGTGTTAATTGCTACAGGTCACGTTACACGTAACGATTATTTTACTCCAGGGTACTATATCTCTCCCTAAAACGAGGTGGTAATGCTGAAAAGCGGGCGATCACAAGATCTCGGTTGGGTCGTAGATTCTTTTCAAGCGAAGATAAAAAATAACAGCTCATAGTTAATCCAGTACTTGCTTTCCCAGACCGTATCTTCCCCCGCGAACGCAACAATACACCCACGAATCGCAACTGCAACGATGCCGTATAATTCCTCGACGTTCCACGGCGCACAGAATAAGAACGACGGAGTTTTTCACATTAACTTGTTTATCCACGTTTGAATGGAGTCGCCAGGAGTTTAATTAGCACGCCGCAAAAATATCTTTGTCTCTCCCATTAACTGTCTGTTTTCTTTTTAGCCTTTGTATAGGCAGGACTCGGAAGACTCTACGTCATTACCACCGACCTCTTTTGTCCTTTCTGTCTCGATGAAGGTGTATAATAGAACCGGGTCATGAATTTCAATGTTTTTCCGTTGTGTCTATTTTTTCTCCTGGAGATTGTCGCGAATTTCGTTGAATTTCTGATCGGTTGAATCCACGTGGAGCGATAAGACGATTTATAATAAGAAGAAATAGGCCTGTTTTACCAGTATCGAAAGTGTCGTATTGTAAGCCCACGGATGGATCATATTTTCCAGCAGTTGAGAGGATGTTTCCTGTCAGATACACTCGAGACACTTCAGAATCAAGTCCTTATGTCAATCGACGGCCCACGACGAGCATAAGTTGAGGGTCTCGACCACCCTGAAAGCTCGTCTATATTCCTTCGGATGCTTTTCATTTCTTTCTTCCTGCGTTTCCCTTTCCTTGTCTTACCTCCATTTTTTCTAGAATCTTTTCCTTCAGCTTATCCGAATAATTGTTCCGTGACTAACGACCCTCGTTCCACAGGTCCATAAGTCACTCCGTTTGCTCCTTTTTGGAGTGGGAATTTCTTCCTAAAGGAATAAAAGTTCTAGATTTTTTACATTTTTTATTTCCCATTTTTGAACGTACTTCATAGATCTATTTTTCGAAATATCGCAACAGTGGGTCAATGTTCGAACTGGTTGGCGCGATGGAAGGAGTTTTGAAGGGGGTTGCAGTCTTCGCGCGACATCGAGCGATTTTACGGGGCGTTAATTAGCGCGCCACGCCGTTGGGCAGGTATATGATTTTTTTGTGAGAAAATAGTAAGACGGTCGGTGTCAGGTTGATGGATGGATGAGACCCGGCCACGGCTGTCTTCGCTACGGACGACACCGTGTCGGTTCGTTGACCCAGGGGCTCCGATTAAAAGTTTCAGTATCGAAAACTTGATGCCCTCGACATCGACCGGTACCGCTCGCCTCCGCGCTGTTTTAACTGCTTCCCGATAGCGCAGGAATTCGTCGGGGATTAAAAGTGAACGGGAGCGCAGCTTTGTGATATTCCACGTCACGCTTATCTCCTGTGTCATCCGCAGAAATTACATATCAGGCTCCTCTTTAGCGTACGGCGACAGAATTTTCTGATACAACGCTTCTCGTTTTTCTTTCGGCAAGTTCAACGAAGCTCGAATAACCGGCTATAAAAGCTGCCTCTGTCCTGGTTCGAGTGCATCGGTATGCGAAGTTTCGCGATTCATTGGCGGCCTTTCCAGTTTAATTTTCATTGCAACCGGATTCTCCAATTTGGGGATTGCATTAAACATTTTCCTCGTACTTTGTGTTTGTTACTTATGTAAGCATCTGTTTTTCTTTAGATTGAAATTTTTGTACTTGTCTCTAAAAATACGGAGCTTAAACTTATATGCATGTTCAAACTCAAGTCTTGTTGTTTAGAAGAGAATCATCTTAGAGTACTATAACGACAAAGAATGAAATAACAAGCTTTGTTTTCAATTACCTTATCGAAAGACGTTTCCGTGACCAAAAATCACCCTCCTGATCGGGTTGGTTAGATAATTTCCCCCATTCCCTCTCTCCGATGGTCTGGAACTTGCGCATGGCTGCACAAATGAGCAGAATTCGATTCGAAGCCCGAAGCTAAGAGCTTTCCAGTCAGAAGTTACGAACTGGTACGTTCTTGCGCTATCTCCAGGATAGATTCGCCGCGGCTGATACGTAAATACGAGATTCCGCGCGAGTATGTCCGGCGCGCGCAAGCTTTTGTGCTGCGCCTTGGTGTCGCTTAAGAATGAACCTGGAGCTTTTGCACTCGACAGTCGCCATACGCTTTGTGCTTTATTTATCCTGGGCCGAGCGCTGGCGGGCTCGACGGTTTCTGCACATTGACCGCTTTAGAAGTTGCAGTATCCTCGTGAAATCGCGCAAGACCGCCCTGTCGCGTCGCTAAAGCCACGACTGTGCGTCCCTCGACCCACATAAACTATCTGCGTAATTCTTCCCAACGAAAACAGACCCCAGAGGTGCAGCGCAAGGATAATACGAGACACATCGAAATGTAGAATGTTACGAATGTCAGGAAAATATAATTAATTACCAAACAAGATAATACACTTTGCATCAGATACTACAGTATTATTGTTAGAGAATGGGCTCCAATAAATTAGACGTTCATTGCACAAAGTGATTAAATCCACGAAACAAAAAGCTGAGAAATGCGATGAAACAGCCTCTGAAATAAATTATTTATAATTCAATGCCAACAAAATTTTATCGTTTAACGGTGTTGATCTTTATAATTCAGGAAAGTTATTATAAATATAAAAAGTTGATTGTCAGATCCAGTGAAAAGTCGAGTGCTTTGATCGTCAAATTTAAATTTTTCAAAAGGTAGTCAATCGATTCGTGCAGTGAACGACTCCAATAAGTCTCCAGGTTGCATTTACTTTTATAGTATTTTTATTATATACGCATAGGAATTGGAATTCCTTCTTCAAGGCCTTTCTGAAGCATTCATTTAAATTGGACAAATTTCTTCAATAAATATAGAGATTACGAATACTTGTGGGATCGACTGTACGTGCAGCACCGCTTTGAAGTTCGTCGAGACGAGTTTCATTTTCATAATCGTCGGTCGGTCGAGCCGAAGGAACGCAAACAGCGTCGGGGACGATTCCCTTTCGTTCATTCGGGGCGAAATTTTCTCATTTAACCGAGTCCCGCTGTAATTCTTCCGAACGAAAACTACCCCCTCGAAGTGCAGGGGAAAAAAATCAATCCGAGTACAACGAGATTTCATTTCGCGTGTACTCGAGACCACCCCCTCGTCGCAAACAAATCCTCCGTCCACTCGTATCCCTGGATCGAGATCGCAACGAACGCGCTCTCGCGATTTCGATTTCGCCGCTTTGGCAAGCACTTGGCGATTTATTTAACTTTAAGAGGAGTTCAACAGCGAAGTGCTGCCAGGGTTGGTGGCGATGTGGGTCGAGGGGAGAGGCTGGAGAATAGCTGGTTTTGCGGCGCGCGAAAGGGTAGAATAGGCGGACGCGCGAGCGTGCATCGATGGGAAAAGGCCTCTCCGACGTTCGGGGGCGTCAATGTATTGGGGGTACGTTCCAGGTTGATGCCACCGGCGCTGGACGCAATTTGAGAGCAATCGACTGAACGACACGCCGCAAATCAAACCCGTCCGTGGTAGTCGTGTGTTAGCTAGGCTCACCTCCGCCGACTGCGTCACCCTCCAGCCCGCCAACCCCTCTCTTCGCCACCATTCTCCCGATCCCTCTCTATGTCACCTTTCACCCTGACTCCGTACCCATCCTCCTAGCCTCTCATCCCTACCATTTTCGTTTCGTGGATCTCCACTGTCCTCTCAATTTGAGTTGACGCTTCCTCCGTACGGTCGAGCGATTCGAGTTGCCGCGCGACAGCTGCTCCTGCCGATGCATCACCTCGCTTCCGGCGCGCATTACACCGCTGTTACTGTTAATTGAATCGATCGTTTTCGGATTGGCGGTTGCACCGTTATAGCGAGCCTCGAAAACACTCTCAAGGGCTGTCGAGGGGCGAATTTCCTCTACTTCCCCCGATGTCTTCGAGCTGACAGTCATATGGTGGAATTTTATTACACTCTGGCAGCAAAAACGATCCAAGAGGAAGTAGCCTAATAGCCTGATAGCTGGAGAGTTCAGTAACCTTCGAATTTTATACAGCAATTCTTGGACATTTCCGCTACGTAATTCTTCCACTAATTATTAACCCTTTGAGTACCAAGGGGCGATTTATTTTCATTTTTTTTAGTAATAAAGGAAATCTAACACGTAAAAATTTCATTACGATCATTTGCTTAAAACTATTTGGTATTTCCTCGGATATGGATGAAAATTTTCTTAGCCACTGAAAGTGTTAAATTAATATTCCTGTAGTCCAACCCAAAAAACGCTTACCTTTCGAATTTATCTTCATCGAAGAAGTGACTGTGATCGACAATTTTACGTCTCGCTATAGCACCGTAAAATCGACGAAAACACATCATTCGCGCTCATTGGATGCATGAGCAATTCGCTGGCTGTAGGTGGCGAGGAGGATTGCGTCGAGGGGTGGACGGATGGGGGACACAGTCGATCGCGTACCGCAAATTCGGTGTATCGGACACGGGTCGGTTCGCGGCACCGATAACGATTGAACTTTCGACTGTTTGCGCTCCTTTCGTGACAGGATCGTTAAGATCGAGGATCGACGCCTCTGAAACGTGATTTCGTTCGACTCCGTGGCGTGCTTTCGCCGGATGTTGGTGGAAATGTGCGACAACGTATGCGCGGAACTCTTCCAATTACGCGTGCCTATCACGTGTTTTCCGATAAATTGATTTCGTAGGAAATGTTTGAATCTGACAAGGGAAGGACCGAGGGTGCACTCCTAACTTGTTGTTGAACGATGGAGCTTGTAGTCATTATGCTTTTATGATCATGCGATTGATGGTTTAATGTTAAACAAGGTTATGTGTATATAACATTTCTATTTAAACGAGAAAATACTTTACTTCTCCCATTTTTAACTACCTCAATGCCAACAGAAATAATGGAAAATAGCGTGAAAGGATAAGGTACAGGATGTTTCACGCAATAAAAAGGAAAAGCACGAGCAAGAGAAAAAAAATATATCACAGGATAAAAGTTCCACGGGGTTCGAACCTGCGCCAAAAGGTATTAGCACGGTAAGCAGGCACTTTACCAACTGCACAACGCTTCTACTTGGAAACTGTGCTTGTACTTCGGCACATGAAAGCCTACCGAAACTTTAACATTAAATTTCTCGTTAACTATTAACTGTATGCGCACAGTACCATAATCACCAGCCTGAGAATTTTACCCTCCATCAGCGCGCACCGTAACGAGGATAAAACGGCTGGGGTTTGATTTAGTATAGTGATCTACCTGAAGTTTCGCGTACTTCATCTCCGACCTGTTTCTGAAGTTTGATTGTTCTTGGATGTAGTTTGATTGTTTCCAAAGTTGTAGTGCTGAAATCAATATAATGAATTTACCAATAGAGGTCAAATTGTGATCTCCAATTACGCAATTTGTAAAGATGAAACGATAATGACAATTGTATAATTCTAAAGCTGAGGGCGAATTGAAGTGGAGTGCTGCATGGTATATTAAAAACTGTTGAAATTTGTAAAAGCTGCTGTAGGTATTAACGTAGGTTGTTCGCGGAGAAACGAATATTGAGTAAAATATTGTATTAAAAACGCAATGACTCCTACCTCTTTTTTTCCACGGTCTCGATATCGGCGATGAATACGAAGCACGATACGAGTAATAAGGAAAAAATGAATTTTCCCGTCGAAAGCAGTTTTCGGACTGACAGATTGAAACTCGGTCAAGTGACGTTATAATTTGCGCCGGTTATACACGAACCTTCGGAGCATAACCGTTTTTGACGCGGTACTGCGCGGAAACTTCGATTCCAAAGACCAGAAGCATCAAATAAGGTCACACAAATAGTTGAAGTTCGACCAGCAATCAAACTACGCCTCGGTAACTGCACGGAGTTTCAAGCATACGTCAGCTAGTTTCCTGTACATGCAATTCTAGATAACCTCTTTTTTAATGGTCGATGATGCTCAAAACGTAAAGTTTGCGTTAACGACGTGGGTTCATTAATTGGAAATTTCGAACGAAAGAACAATGGACATAAATTGATTTTTTATCTAACTGTGCCGTCATTTCGATACTCTTTCATTAAAAATAAATATCCACAAATGAATACGTGTACTCTACAAACACTATATATTTATGGAATATATGCAAATTTTTCGAACATGTAATTCGACTATAATTAATTTTAAATAATCACGACCATTTTAGGTTTGCAGCGTGATATGATCCGTAAATATTAAAATGTTTTAGTATTAAATATCAGAATGTTTAATATTAACACATATCATTCGGTACGTGCTGTTTTAATATCGAGTTTCAGAGGGTTCTTTTATGGATTTAAATTTGTAAGCCTTTAGTATATTCAATTTATTCCTGGCTATTATATTTCAAGTTATGAAATTGTATCATATTGGTAAATACTGTAATTTCTGAAAAAGGACAAATTTACAAAGATGCTTCTACATTTCCGCAGACTAGAACATCCCCTTTTAAGACATGTTAGGTAGTCGTTAAAATAGCCCACATTGGTCGAGAAACCGGTCTAACGGAATGCTCGCGAATCGCAGGTGTGCGAAAAACATCGAGTCGCGCTCGCAGATTTGACCAATCGATGGTCCCTCTGTGAAGCGCTTAATTCTCTGCTTTCCCAGCCGTGCGAAACGAATAGTTCAATGGCCAGCAGCGCACCACTCGTCTGACACTTCGTAACTGCGTCCTCCCCTCGATTCGCATCACCCCGTTCAAGCGTCATACGATCGTTACTATTAATCGAATCGATTGCTTTCGAATTGACAGTTCTCTTAACAGCGTCCTGCTGATTTACCAAGCACATGTTTGCACGCCGTGCCAGGACAAAAGAGATTTCGGGACGGTCCTCCATCTGCTTTTTCATCCCTTCCAGTCCTGACAATCGAACCGTTTCCCCGCTCGAATAATCGCCGTTTCAAGGGCCGTCGAAGCGTTTCGCTTGCAGTCCCAGTCGTTGAATTTTGCATTTTTATTTGATTCGTTTGTTTAACGCTTTTATGACATCGCAATGAAGCACTTTTTGAAATTCTTCTTCCCTTCTATAGTGCAAATTCACGCTGTACTAATTTCGCGACTCTTATCGATGATTCGCTCTATTCAATGCACTAGTTATGCCACGACGAACTTTGCCAACAAGAGTTCGATAATCTAATCCGCAAAAATGATCTGCCCGGATGAATTTTTATCTCCGAAGCTATCAATCGTATCGAATTTTTATTTCTCTCGTTTTCATCGCGAAGGAAGAAGCTTCCTCGTAACAAGTATTCCATCAGGCCGAGCAGTCGTCCTGGCAACGAGAAAATTATAAACTTGAGTCAGTACGAGAAATCGATGCTCTAATGGAATTCTGTCCCCTTTGATCAGGCTTTCCAGCGTGTTATGATTTTTTTCCTCCGCTTTGCGTCCCATCGGCGTTTCCTTCGTTGTTTTTGTCGCATCCTCGTGACGCGCGTTGCGCAGCTTCGCACACGAGCGGGCGTGTGCACAGCGTTTTATTTCGCTGCCTGGCGCAAATTGACTCTTTCACTCATCCTCGAATTCCCGTCTTGCTTGATTGCCGCGAATATAAATTCAGGGGTCTTTTCTCGACCCGTGGCACGATCATTCTCTTGTTTCACCGTGGGATTTTTCCCTTTGTTCGCGCATCTATTCACCCGAGACGTTAATTACGTTATAGTCATCGACCCAAGCGTGATAACGTCGGGATACTCCTTTGAAACAAAGTGAAATTGATAGCGGTCAGATCGACGCGTTTTCACAAAGAACCGGACGGGGTGGTATCCGCAGTATCACTGTCGTCTCTGATAATCGGATCACCCCGTCAGGATCAGGAATTAGGGTCAACGTCAATCATGGTTAAGGACACCGAATATAACAGAGCAAATGATCGCTCCAGGCAGATTCGTTCCATTCGTGATCACCTCGTTTCCTCGAAATAAATTTACGATACGAGTAGATCCAAACCTCGATCACCTGTACCAGGTGGTCGTAAACGCAGCCTGGCGCGAAGAAATATTACCCTGAAGACGGACAACCGCGTACAGAGACGTCCGTAACGAATTCCATGATCAACGGCCTGGTTTCTCTTGATTAAAATTCTTCGGTGCGCCGGAGACAGCCTGAAGGTCCTAGTTTCATCTAGGGCCATCCTAATTACGGATCTGCCGGACCGTTTTGTCCCCCTCCCACCTACGATTGCGATCCTCGGAGTTCATGTAGGTCACTGAAGGAGCAGGGTTAGTTTGACCCGGAGGTTGGAATTAAAATTAGTAATCGAGACGTCTCAAGGAACGTCTAACAGCACCGCAAATATATTTGTATAACTGGTATGGAACTGGAGCACCTTAATACTTCGATTAATAGTATATTTAGGTATCAAAGTTCGAAAATACCTTTAACAGGAAGATTTGATTTGGGGGAAAATTTGAAAGCAGAATATGTTACTCCATATACTATTAAAATTCCCTGTTTCTCATTGGAAATTGATAAGACCATTTCATCTCTGTTTCCAACGTGCATCGCTTCATTACATTTTTGATGAGACTAGATATTCCTCGCTTTCTGCCTTAATGAACCTTCGAGGGCTTCTGCTTCTGATCGATATCGATCGCGTTTAAAATAAGGTTGACAGGTTTAGCACCGACGGACGGCGAAATAAATCAGTTTGGGCGTATTTGCAGTTGCTGAAATCGGATTAACAGAGCCAGCTAGGAATTTTCGAACGGTGACTTAATTTTCGAGAGCGTGCAACCCGTCGCGTTGGCATCCTCTCTATCCCTATCTTGAGCGGCAAGTGGAGCGAGTACGGGGACGATAAAGAGGTTAATACGATTTTACGTGGGAAACGAGTGAATATACCGGGGCGTACGTACACGGGAGTGCCCTTAAGAGCGATAAAACGGGTCGCATGCGAAACACGGAAGATCGGGCCAGGAACAACTGGTCGTGCACGGTAGCCCGTCGAGTCGTTTGCGCTTTAAAGGGGGCCAAGTGGCTTCGTCCGTGCATCGGCAGCGCGGTTAATGGCGAGCCACGGCTGTTAAAATATTGAAGGAAAATATTGCTCGGTCGTCTATGGCCGCGTAAAACTCCTAAATAGAAGCCTAACGACACGTCGCTAGCGTGGAAACTCGACTTGCGGGGTCCGTGCTCGACTCTTATGGGACGCGATTGTCGATGAGCACCTCTCAAGTTGTACATTGTTACTTTCATGGATTTTGAAATTGTTTTTCTATGCGGAACGAGTCATTCCTTAATCCTAAAATGTTTGACCAATTCATTCCAATTTCTACATTATTTCTTTAATAGACATAGAGGGTACGAATATTTATGAGACTGACAGTAGTTTGATAATGTAAAATTTATATAGTAGCAAGATGGAGCATCTCCATTGGACCCCAGGGTTGCCTATCCCTGTCGTAAAGGAGCCAAGCAGGAAAGGGATAGGTTAATTCAATTCCCACGTATTATTGTGAACATGCAGTGCCATTGTTTTGTCGCTACCATGTCAGCAAAACACTAATGACACCATAATTCTGTTGTTGCAGATGTTTTGAAGCGCCATCAACCGTAAAGATGAAGGCCGTAATCGCGTCGTGTCTCGTTCTCCTTCTCGTCAACGGCATCCTCTCCGTCGAGTGGAAACACAGCGCTGTCTTGAACAATAGATTCTTACTTCTTTGGACGCCCGGCGAGACGGATGTTACGTTCGAAATTCAAGCGAAGACTCTCGGCTACGTGAGTCTCGGTTTCACGAAGGATGACGGCCGCGGCAGTGTTGCAGCTGACATGGTCATCGGATGGGTCGACAACAACGGACAGCTCCATCTTCAGGTGAGTGTCCTTGGAAGCACGTTATTCTAGAAAAGCTCTTCTCTCTTTCTGCTCGCGTCGAATTTCCTCCAGTTCCTTGGAAATTCTTAACAAAGGCATACGAACGGACGTCTCGGCGGAGAAGTACTTGACCCATAAAGTACCAAATACCTCTTTCTCAAAAATTGGTATGTATTGTGTTAGAAAATAGTTCGAGTAACAGGGAAATATTTGTCTTTTAAAGAAAGCAGCGGAGCGTAATGCGAAACAGGAAACATTCTTTCAGCGAGATGTCAACTATGGAAAAAAGGCGTAATCATTGTCCCTGGTATCGAATACGCAGAATTGGAAACGATAGTTTCCAGCGTACGCGTTTCTATCACGATTACATTCATTTTCCGAACGTAGACGTGAAATAATCACAACTAATTACTCTTACGCTACCGAACCGGTGCGTCGAATCGTGCGCAGATCGTTCGAAATACCGTGCCGCATGGGGGAACGCGCATAATGATAGTCCTTTCGGGGATAAGTAATGGGTTTCTCGTTTCGATCGCTGCATCGGATAGTTATCAATCTTACCAACCGAAGCCAGCGGCCTGTCATTATGCGCAGCTCGTCATTTTGTACGACACTTTGTCGTTTTATTTTTCGCTGACGATTATCTTGGACAATTTTCAGTCACCAGGCATGATGTATTGCTCTTATCGAAACTGTATTTCGCAGTGCGAGATCGTACTCCTCCGTGAAAGGGACAATCTTTTTTCTTTTAACCTGAAAACGCGGTATAATAAAAAAGAAAGAGCCGTTCGAAGTGTCCCCATTCCGACGCGCCGATGTGGAACAGTACTTCTCAACCTTATTTGGCTTGGGTGACTCCTCCAGTTAAACGAGGATAGTTCCTTGTTTCATTTTAATAATTTGCCTAATTTACATTTTTACTCGTAACACGATGGCAACACCAACTTACCCTAAATGATGCATGTTTCTACAACAGGTGAAAACACCTGAGGTGAACACCTGTAAAATACTCATTTTGTTTATTAAAGGGGGGTTGATTTGTAATTGGGTCACCATTGAACATGTTGACTGCCACTCGTTTTCCATATTCAGTTTATGGTAATGGTCTTAAAAATTACATCCTTACCAGTATCGATGCATGATTCGCCAAGTCGTCATAAAACCTCCCCCATGTTTATCAATAGAAATTGTTTCCTTTTTTATCATTTTTCCGACCTACTCCGAAGAGACAACCTCTAATATCTTTTTTACCTCCATTCTTAACCCTTGAGAAATACATCATGGCCCCAGTGGGGGGCCCACGCGACCCCCGTTGAGAGTCCCCGGCGATGAAGATCAGGCTCGCGTGTCTCCCGTTTCGTCGAAATGGGGCTCGTTTAAACGTATCTTCCGGATCCGTGGAAGTCAGTCGTTTGATATCATGGCCTGGACAGAGAGACGTCGCGAGGTGGAAACGGCAGAAATCGTTTCGAACCGGTTTAATTTCGCTAGAGGAGGCACAAAAGCGTACGTGCATAGAATATTCGTTTTGTAGTACGGTCGCGCGGCTTATTTTCGGGCACTGTTAAATTTAAAACGTCGCTGCGCAGCCGCATCTGTTGACGCAAACTCTTCATGAGAACCGGACTCAAAAGGATTACGGCGGTATCCTCCTTTTCATCAGCGTTGCTCGGCTGTTGTCACTTTACCCGGTTCCTCATAACATCGGGGCCCAGCCGAGGGAGATGGATGCGTCGTTCCTCTCTTTTTTTATCTCTTGCGTGGCTTTCCCGTGACGCGAATGGGACGAGCGACGGAGCAGCAACGTCACCACCTCCCACGCCCTTTCTCGTTTGCACATTTGTCGTTGCATATTTCTTTTGCAACACCTCCCTCGCTGGTCGCGTTGTGCGTCGTTTCATCATCGGCTGCGGAACAGGGGGCTACTTCGCGCAGAATTTCCCAGCGACGACAAATTCGCTCGGCATCACGCTGCGTCACTGTCAACTCCGCGACAGATGTTCTTCCTTTTCTGATTACCTTGCACGATTAACGACAGCAATTTTGCCTCGCTAAACCCTTCACCAGCGTGGACTGGCCATAATTTCTCTTCATCCGCGAGCCTCTCTTCGGGCAACGTTCGCTTTAATCGAAATAATATCCCTCTTCCTGCAGATAGATTCGAAGGTTGCGTCCCGGCTACCTTGACCGATCGTTAATAGCCCCGCAAATCGCTTGGTCTAGTAGATCCCCGATGAGATCGCGCCGAATAACGAACCTCCAGCGATGGGAAGACGGAATGTGTGTTTGGTCGAGGTTAATCGAGGGCTTCTTAAGCGATTAATGGTAATAACAGAAATTATTTATACACGGGGTACGTGATATGCTTGCATCTCTCGTGGCGCTTGCTTTCGAGTTGAAAGTTCTCTTCGTGAATTATTATGGCAGTCTTCGGCGGAGCGTTTAATCGCGTAATTGACGAACGCTCTGTAAAAATTGCGTGTAATTACGGTTGGTTAAGTACGCAAGAGTTGAAGACAGAAAAATAAGAAGGCAGGTGTATTTTATTTGCAGTTGTTGTTCCACAGTAGAGCATTTAGAGAGTAGTTGAGGGTTGAAAAACGTGGCCCTGTTGGGAGAGCTGGTCAGAATTCTCGCTGTTCCAAAGAATCATCCTCTGGCCAGTGTTAAACTTAGCCTTCTTCCTAACACACTACCACTAAAGCAAGCATAAGGAAACGCAGTTCACATGCGGAGTCGGGAACCATTTCTCTTACCTCATGGTACTCCTGGGGACCATTCTTTTCAACTCCCAACAGTACTTACTTGTTTATGCGGAGGTAGAACTGTGAAACAGCCAAACGTTGGAGATAACCCCGCAGGAGCCTTCAGCGGACAGGTAATTTTGCTCCAAAAATAATTGTTCATCATTTTTAAAACTCTTTAAAAACAAAACCTAAGGATCACGGTAGTGTTACATTCTCGATGGTTATAGATCTAGATGGTTTCCTCGTGAAGAAATGTCCACCCCACAATCATTCAAATGCAACAAATGGTTTCCAGATCAGACATTTCTTTCGCGCATTTCCCAAGCACCCGTTTACGATTCTCAGCGCGCAGCTAAGGGCGAAAATAAAATCCCGATGGTTGAAATTCGACGGACATCCGTTGATGTTGGATCTCGCGAACAGGCTGCTTATTGCTGCCGGACGTATGATCCGTGAAGCATTGACGTTGCGGGGGTCTCGAGCGTTTCTTCTAAAATGGAAAGGAGCCGTAACAGTGGAGGGACGCAATATAGGAAAGCAATCTTCTCCGACGACCAGCGCCGGGGTTAGCTCGCGTCGGAGTGGTAGGTCGGTGGTTAGGTACATATCTACCGAGGTAGGTAGGTAGTCGGGCTGCAGATCGCGTCCGTCTCGCGTGTCCGCAATTTTTCCGGTAGAATCGTTGCCCGCTCGTTCCATAATGCATGCCGTGGCGCGCAATGCTTCTACGCGATGCAGCCGTCGCCGGACGTTCTCATACAGAGAACGACGCTGGGAGAGGACGAAAGAGGGAACAGCTCGCGGAAGGGACTGACCGAGACGAAGGGATAGGAAGTGGCAGTGAGGAAAGAGAGAAGGCCGGCCAGTTGACGGCCAATGGGAGCGAGAAGGTTTTTCGTTATGATCGTAATCTTAGAACCAGAACAGCCGCGGGCATCCAGACCAGCCCTGGACGACCGACCCCGGGACTCCTAGCGCTCGATTTCTTGTCCTCATAGATGCCTGTTCTCCACCCGCCCTCTTCCCCGACCTGCCCATCTGCTGCCCACGTTCCAATCCAACGGTCCGATTCCTTTATACGCGCGGGTTAACTTTTCCCCTCTGTCCAAGGAGGTCCTTTCGACGCGGCCGAACAAACTTTCGTGTTGTATGGCGACGATGGTCGAAACGGAGTTGCCGTTCAAATCGAACGACGTTGTTCTTTAAATCTCCATGGCCGTGGTGTGTGTATTCTGTTCGTTCCTGAACGTAGATGGTGGGAAGATAGTGGAGGTATTAAAGACGCAGTGAATTTTGTCTTTATTGGATATGCTGTGTCGGTTGTGAGACTTAAGATGACTTCCTAAGGGGACAGTTTATTTGACCTCGTCTGTAGTCTGCAGCTCTGCTCTTAAATTATAGCAGAAGTTTTACATTGTTGACACATTGTTAACCGGTCACGAGTAAACTCGTGTTTGCACTTGCATTATCTATTTAAATGTATGAAACCTAGGGCGATATAGAATATTGCAAAAGGTTTGCTCGTCGTGTTTAGTCCTGTCTGTTTTTGATTTTTTTTTTTTAACAATAGACCATGTTTCCGTGTCTTCTGTATCTGATTTTACAATTTTTAGTTAAAACAATTAAATCGTACCTAATTGTTTACGGGGAGTACGTTTCAAAGATTTGTCATCGTTATTGTTTGCCAGGATACGAAAATGGAGATACGAAAGAAGAATACGTTCGATAAGACGAATCGAAGTTGATTAAAGATGTACGCCTGATACATTCGTCTAGTCCCCGGCTCTTGTGTGCTCAACCACTTCCGTCCCCGTCTCTTCAGGCAGCTGAATCCAATTTTCTTGGTCTAATTCTTTTATTCGCTTCGTTTAACTTCTCCGTACCGCTCGGCACGTCGTTTCATGGCGAGATCCGTGGCTCGGTGTCTGTTTGAGGTCGTTTCTACCTGGATTACTTTTTTAAACGATCGACCGCGATGCGAGACGACTGGAAGATTTGCACTTTTAGTCTACTATCGGTTTAATATTTTCGGAAACAGAGTGTCGCGTTTCCGTTTCACGTTTAATCTCTTCCATTTTTAATGCTATATTCTATCTAAAATAATTGATGTAATCGTCAAGTAATTTATCAACTTTGTGCTATCGCAGTCGTTGCATTATTCGTTTATCCTCGAGGAGAATAGTATTACTCCAGGCCAATAAACGTCTATCCATCTGCCTACTCCATAATGCTCTTGTCTATAGACGGAAGCATTCAATCCTTTGCGACGACATATATTTGTTGACCTAGTCTCTTTTCAGTGCGTACAAAATTTCATGTTTAATCTCGGAAGATAATATACAAAAGGCTGGATGTCGGATACCCCACTTTCTCAGAAATTGCTTCACGTACTCCTTCTTCTCCTCTCGACAATTTACGTCGTGCGAGATCCTCTCGCGAAGATATTTCCAAAGTGTACA
The DNA here is from genome assembly GCF_026283585.1 of Hylaeus volcanicus. Taxonomy (NCBI): domain Eukaryota; kingdom Metazoa; phylum Arthropoda; class Insecta; order Hymenoptera; family Colletidae; genus Hylaeus; species Hylaeus volcanicus. The sequence goes on from NC_071977.1 coordinate 10,076,734, forward strand.
CAAATCTGAAACCGTCGTTCGTCAAAGTATATCAGCAAGAAACCGAGGACGATGCAGTTCCGTAGCTCTTATGCGCTTAACCAGAAATGTCTTCGTCTATGCGAGAAAAAGTCTCCAAACGTTTTTACTTGCAATTCTTCGTTTTTCCCTTTAAAAAAAGAAAACAGTATCTATCTTTAGGTAGCTATTAGCACGGAGTGGTATGTGAAATTTGATCATCGTTACGTATAGTACTTTATTAATTGTTTTAGACCAAAAAAAAAATTTTATCAGTTTATTCAGTACAAAGTTAACTGCGAGCATGTCCCTCGTGCAAATTTAAATTGAAATGTAATACTCCCAAGTCTTTAACGTGGCGGCTCGCGGTGCACTCTTTTTGAGGTTAATGGGTTGGAAAGCGAGTGGCGAAGAGCAGCAGTGGAAAGAATAGAGGCACCGCGAAGTGATCCAGGAAGCGCCTGTTAATATTTAACGACTCATATGGAGCAGCCGCGAACTAGAAACAGAGAGAATACTTTGCCAGCGGTCGCTGCGGCTGGCATACGGATAAATAATGCAACACGATAAATCGTTCTCCGGTTTAGTCGGGCGTCTTGGTCCCGACTCTCCCAAAGAAAAGCATTTCGCGTACACGGCGAGCAACTGAAAACTCGGCTGAAGGCATCTTAAGTCATCTTCGAAATAATCATAAATATGTCTATGAATATAACATTCTCTTTCCAATGTTTATGAAGACGGTCTCTAAAAGCAATTGGATTACTTTCGAAAAAAAACCGAAGGCACATGTGTTCGAACTTTACCGAACGATTTCAACACATGTACTTACTCGATTGCCTCGGCTCTCAAGTCAGGAGCAGATCTAAGAATCAAGACGATCGAAATCACATGTGTTCGAATCTAGAGGTACGCTGGCATACGCAAGGTCAGGATACATGGATATTCGATGGCTTTGGTGTTTAAGCCACGTACAGACCGAATAGCACCTGTGCTTTCGGTTGTCTTGGTCTGTATGCGATTTTGGACGCACGCGTCTAACGCTGATAGGAATATCCAACCTCAACACGCGATTATTTCGGGTGCTGCGGCGGCAGTGGGTCGTCGTGGAAGGAGCCTCGAGGCGAAATGGTAACGAGATCTTGCTCTGCAGTTAATTTCGGTATCCGTCGAGCTCTCTTTCTCTCTGTTGCTCTCCCTGGTCGCACGCATGCCGAGCTGAGTCGAATGTAATCACGACGCGGGACCGGATGCAGGACAGGCGCGGGTGCTCGGCCGAGGAAAAAACGAAAAGCGACCGCGGCATTTCGCGCAGAATGAAATTCCTATTCCGCATTGTCGGCGGTTCGCCACTGCAGTCGGGTAAAGTGGCTGAAAAAGGCCGGCGGAATGGGATGAAAATGCTGCGCAAGGCGAGAGTGTACAGGCTGATGCACACTCGGTCGTCGTCCCGCGGCGGAACGCTTGCTCGAGAAATCCATTAACGAGCGTTTCGGACGATTGCTGGGCAAATAGCGTTTCCTAATTCGCCGCGGAAATTTTTTAATCCAGCATTCGCAGTCTTGATCACGAGTATTTATCGACCTCTCGACTCCTTGGCCCGAGTCACGAACAAAGTCTGTGAATAATACAAAGTACGTTCCTACTTCAAGAAGAATTTCATGCACAGTTAAATAGGTACCTATTGTTTCTAAGAAAATTATTCTGTCAAGCTTTTAATTCTAGTATAAAAAAATAGTTAGACGATGTTGCGGTTTTATATCATTTTGCGACTGAGGTACGCCTTGTGCTGGTAACATCTTTTATCTCCTTTGAATCATAAAAGAAATTTTCGTTTTGTTTTGCTTGTATGCATGGCAAGTCCCTTTGTTGATTTATATTTATTAATCCACCCCCGTGGTTGGATAAGAGGAGAGAACAATCTCCTGGAGGGAGGATGGGACATTTTGGAAGCTACCCAACGCCTAGCATCGACGTCCGACGCTGCGATACCACGGCCGCGTTCCTGCATGCAGAATCTATTCCGATCTAAGCGCATCGGAATTTAAATTAGAGTTTAGCCGAGCGAAGTGGATGCTGCCGGGTAATATGTATGGAAGAGAATACAATTTTTCGGTATATTCCGGGAACGGTTATGCATGGAATGCTCCTCTCCTGCTACCTTTGATAAGAAATCTTCCTAGGGGAATACGAACCAGTTTCTGGCAACTCCGTCGGATTTACATACTTCCCAAAATAATTGTGGGTTCGCTTTCTTAGACGACTGCCTTGCATGGTAAGCATCGCAAAGGCGATGGAGTCTCCGAAATTCTGAGATAGAATTAATTGTGCGCCGTTTGCAGCATTCCTATTAGGGCAATTTCTGTTTGGTTCAATTTTTGGAATTACTTAGGAACGTGATTCGCTGGATTGCCTGCCATCCCCTGTGTAAAGGTCTAGGAGCTTGTTAAGATGGAGCTGTAAGGCTTCTACGATGCACACATTTATGGACAGATAGGCACGTGTCAGCCTTTTAGTAGTCTAGCTTCAATGTTTAGAGTTTTGTTATTTTCAAAATGTATTATGTAACACAAGAGAGTTCATTCGCTTGTTGATGAGTTTGTAAACTCCCTAAGCACAATTACCCTCAATTCTTCATCAGGTTAACTGTCTCTCAACCTTCAGCAATTAGTACTCGCACCTCCATTTAACTCTGCAATAAATCCCATACGCTCTACATTTGTTATTTGCTAGCACGTTTGAACTCGATCTCTCGTCATCTTGACACTAATGAATTTGTGCCAGAAATAGTGTAAACGTGACATCACATGTTACCGCGGAACAGATGTTCGTTCCAGTCTAGCAGGGACACCCAGCCTCGTCATCGCGCGTGCTCCCTGAACGATTATCTCGATCATCATAATTTCACGCCAGTCTAAAAATTGTCGCGCAATCGTCGTTAATCGTGGCTTCGTGACCGACCCAATCTAGCGGAGGAATGAACGCCGTGCGCCGAGACGGAAACAATGACCGCGGTCGCGCAGTTGAATCGCAATCAATTCCACAGTGAGCGAGAAAAACAGGATTTTTTTTCTCGATAGCATCGCGGAAGTAGGGGCCCGAAAGAATTCGCGGATATTTGCTAACGCGTGTCCACACTGAATTCTGTTCGATGTTCGCAAACATGTGCCGCCCGACGGCTTTATTGTGCTAGGTGCACAACGCAGGGGCCAGCGACCTGCTCGCCCTACGTGCATTCCGACTGTTTGGTGAATAAATGATATGTTTAGTAATACCACGTCGCAGTGCGCTACTGTCGGCATTCACGAAACCAAGGGGAACGAGGCGTAGTGAACAAATAGTCGGCTCGATGAATAAATCGCGGAAGAATCGCGGAATTTATAAAACTGATCGCCAGCCATGGTCGGTTTATATGATTTCATTCATCCCATTTGAAATCTGCTCGAAAAGTCTATAAAGCTTAACTAGTTATCTGCACGTGTGCTTATTGAAAAAGAAAACAATTTTACGTGGTGAAAATTGTAGAAAGATTACATGTAATTTTTTATTTTGAAGATCCTCAAACTATATGTCCTCCACCCACCCTATTGTTAGGCTGCGAAAATTATATACTTACCGTGGACATGAATATTAAGAATATATGTAAAACGATTGCGGAACGCGTGCACTTATGCAAAATGAAATATTAATATTATTATAATCATTTATGAAATATATTCTGCATACATTTTGAATACGTTTTCCGCGATCTACATGTTTCGTAGATGCAAATATTTCCCCGTTGTATAATCGGGGACGTTAAAGTTTCACGAACGTTTTACGAACGAAAAGAATCCGAGATCAGTTTGAGTAAGTGAATAAAAATTTATGATCTAAATTAGGTTGACTCCAAACGATCAAGAGGATCCGCGGTGGATACACGTGCGTTCCATTTATATTCCGTCTGTGATTAGTTCGGCTCCATTTGAAGCTCATTCACGTTTCAGTTTAGACCGTGTGCGATTTAGTTCAGTGGTAGTATTCAATTCATTACTATTCGCATTAGCTTTGCAACGCTAAAACCGAGGCATGGTTTATCACACGAGTATCACGTAAGACGTCCTGGAGGTGTGAGAAACAGTTTCTTTTTTTAACACGTTTTCTTCACGTGTCTTGCATAAATGGCTGACATTAATGTTTTGGTTTCTATAATACCGCTTCTTGAGGTATTATTCTATGGAAATTTCAGACTTTCCAGACCTGAATTATTTTTTTTTCTCGTATCAATGTAATTTAATTTGTATGATTAACTTGGATTAAAATTAGTATTGAAAAAATAAAATAAAATCCAATTAATGTAGTTTTTGAGAGAAACTGGTCTTTCCAGAAAAGGGAAAGGCTTTTTATATTTAAGGAATTGAAATATTTCTCTTTTAATTCGCGAACAATTCTCAAAGAATTCTCAGAGTCGTGCAATGGCGAACAGTATCGGTAAAAAGAAAGCAAGGGGAGCGGAACAGAAAAACAGCGAAGAACGTTAAAAATACCAAAGCTGGCGAAACTGCTCGGCGTGCAGAGTTCTTGCGTAAAAATGCTGGTGCTTCTGCATACGCTGCTGCACCCACGTCGCCACGAGGAGGGGTGTGTCGGGGGAAGGGGTGTATAACTGTGCAGAGGCTATTCCCAAGGTACTTCTGCCATGGGATCCCCCCAATGCGATTTTACCCACCGTAAATAGGATTCAGCGTAAATGCAGTTACGTGTATACACGCACACATGCGTTTTCGTAAACGTTGTAGCTGTTCTGTTTAAAAGTGCCCCACTCCTCGTCGTCTGGCCTCATCCCCCTCCTCCTGGGGATGCAACGAGTATTCCCGTTGCAACGAAATCTGTGCACGAGAAACGTTGGTTGCAATCGCGGTAAATGGAAATCGCCTTTTCGATCCCGAAACTCCTTGAAGCGGTGAATAAATCCTTTGTTTCTAACCGAGGCTCGTTAGTGGGTCAGAATGGCGGTTGCGTTGCCAGACTTCGTCGGATTGGGGGAGGAAAAACAGTGGAAATGGTGGAAATCGTGGCAGCGGAGGCCATTCCTTGCGCAAGAATGTAACGGAAAGCATCGAGGAACTTTGTTCCGTACAAAGCTTCTACAAAGAGAAACCTGCGAGCTGTTCAGTTATGTATTTATTTTTGTTTAATTTGTTTCTGTAATGGTAGAAAATTCTCCACCCCTGATACCACTGAAGGTAGAATTGTTACGCCTTGTTACGAACTTGATTTTTCCTTTTTGTTTCAGGTAAGTCAGACCATAGGCAGTCTCAAAGAAATTTTACATCCCAGGTATTTATCATAAGTACAAACAATTTACCTACATGCAGGTAGCAAACTCCAGGACAACTTTTCTTACATTTCTAAGTTCTGGAATAGCCACGAAAAACTCTTTGCAGTTTGTTAAATTCTACGATTTTTTTTTATAATGTTACATTTTTATTAACTAAACATAATCATACACAAATCATAATAGTTTCATGAAAATATTGTCTTTCATTTGATTATTTATATGAGGTTGCTTGGAATAAATGGTGGAAAACTAACGTATTATTTAACTCTGTTGCTTAAGAATATTGATCTCATAACTAATTGTATTTAGACATCCATCGCTTATTAAAACTTCAAGTGCCTGGGCAGTACACGTGGCCTTAAGAGTGCAAAGGGTTAACAAAGGTTGAAACTCGACGAAACAAGACAGCAAATACTATCGCGGAATCACGATTTCTTCCTCTCTCCCGATAGTTTATGCGACGCGTATGATATCGATAAGCTTTATGAAGATTTTTGTAGCGTAGGGTGAGTTGGTCCGTTAAAAATTGCACGACTAGTCACGAATTACGAGCGATGTTTACTCTTTTTTTTCGTCGACCTCCCTATCGGGGTCGTCGGGTTTGACGTGGACTCGAACTGTAACGAAACAATCGATACAATCCGTTCGAGTGTGCAACATTTAATATCGTTATTTCGTTTGCTTTGCGCTGTGCGCGTACGGCGCTCTTGCGGAAGCTAAAACGGTTCTACGACAGCGTGAATCCTCTTTCGCGAGTTTCAATAAAATCGGAATCGATTCGCGTTGGAAAGAGAATTCCGGTTAATGCTCAGAGATGGAAATAATTGATTAGACGAAAGCTGGGGTGTGAATATAATTCCGATGTTCGTTCCAAGTGGACATACGTAAAAACGTGATTGATTTTTTCCATCACCTCTTCACGTATACGTAAACACTTGGGTGTCTTTAGATAGTTTTAGATAGACAAGTCTGGGGTACATTGTATAATTGCTTCGAAATTTGAAGGAATGTTGTTTTGTTTAATATTTTTTGGGAAGAAAGAGTTTCAGGGTAATATCTTAGATATTGGTGCAGAGAGAGTATTGAAAAATATTAGACTCATATTTTTTTTAACGAGTAATATTCATATCCAATGGGTGGAACCTCCATAGTTGTGAATGAAATTACCTAGCTGAAATTATTTAGTTAACCGTTTGACTGCGGACATCGTTTCGTTGAGCGGCACTAACGTTGCGGTGGAGTGAAATATGAAATGCATAATTTCTCTATTTATGCAAATATCATAATCACTTTTCATTCGATTCTATCGGTAATTGGTACATGTATTCGGAATTAAATGCACTTTCCAAATGTAGCATTAAAATGAACCGAATAACCGTGTATGCACGTGCAACATCAAGAGGAAAGAATTAAAAAATAATTAGAAACTTTCACTTTTGGACATAAACATCAAACGTTAGAGTTTTATTAAAAGCAGCAGGTGTCCTAAGACTTTGGAACAACAATGTGTATTTTGGAATCCCCGCTATCGGGGAGCACATTTTCGGCGATGAGCCTTTCAGTTAGTCGATTCCATTATTGACTCTGCACCAGGTACTTACCGGATCAGAATAGAAGCCGTGTTATGGCATTTGAAACGAAGTCGGGGGTTGAGAGGAGAGAAGGTGTAAGAGGTTTTCCGCTCGGAGCTGCGCCTCGCATGCCGATATGCTTTTCGAGGATCTTCCTTGCTATTTGACGCGGTTCGCGCGCTATCCGGAGGCTGCGTGCTGGATGCAGAGCGGCGAAATCAAAATTCCCCTCGCAAAGAACTATTTAGGATTCCATCTGTAGAAGATATCCTCCGTTTGAGAGTCGCGTCTCGAACCGGGAATTCCAGTTGAAGTAAAATTGAATACCACAAATCATGCGGACTACGTGGTAGCTTTGATATTGCCGTTTCTGTAAATTGTATTGTCCGGCTGGTGTTTGTGAAATATTCTAAGATAAAGGATCGGAATAAGGAAAGATCGAAATATAAATTTCGAGTAACGATGATAAAGGTTAGAATTTCAATCACGGCTCGAGGTATTTTATAATGAACAACACAAAATCGAATTAGTTAATCGAACATATATTTGGTGGATTTCTTTTTCTGGTTTGTCTGGAAAGTCCATGCCGATTTTTGGTAGATGGTACGTGTGTATGATTCTATATTTAGAATTCCATCTGTAGATGCATCCCGTTTGAGTTTCCCACGTCCCGCAGCAGACATTCCGACTACAGTAAAATTGAATGCCACAAATCATGGGAACTACGTGGTGGCATTGATACCGGCGTTCGCGTAAATTGTATTATCCCGCGGATGTTTGCGAAATATTTTAAGATAAAGGACGAGACGGGGCACGGACGGGAATAAAGAAAGATCGTCTCGACGTCGCGCCACCAGGAAACTTTCTTCGGATGTATATCGTCTATTGTGAATCTGTGGCTCGTTTCGCTGGAGAAGCGCACTCGGTATCTCCGGAACCATTCGTCAAAGGATAATATTGATTTTACAACGAATACAACTACGTACTTTGGAACGATATCCGCGCGATACAAGGAGCGGTTGCCGTATTAGCGGAAGTTTCCCACGAAGAAAGACTTCTTTTTAAATTTGTCCATATTAATTTTAGCCCAAGTTAACTGCAAAATTTAAATAACATTATTACAAGAAGAAAAATAATTCAGATTTAAAAGGTTTAAACAGTTTTCCATTTCTTCAGCATCGACAGTTGGTCAACGTGAGGGAGTACTTTCCCAATCAACACATGTCTGTTTAACGATGTGAGGGAACAGAAGACTTCCGACTGGATACTTGTAGGAGAATCTTCTCTGTTAGGTTTCGAGTGTGCTGGCAAGGTGCTTGATCCCATCACTAATAATGACACCCGTAATTACGTGTTCCCGGTACTTGGGGTGTCCCGAAGAAGTGCCACATAATGGCATTCAGAGTGGGGTTTTGTAGTCGACTGCGAAGTGTATGCCCGAAACGGCTTCGATGGAAGGTTACTCGGTACGAATGGCTTCAAAAGATTCTTCGGCCCGAAGCCATGCCTCGCATGCTGATTCGTCTCTCGACGTCTTTGGAGCAGTTTGGCGCCCCGGGCTGCGTCTAGACTCTTGAGACGAGATTACTCAGACCCAGATCCTTCCGAGAAGGACCATTTAAATCTTAAAATTCAAACGAGTCCTCTCCAAACGATTTTAATGGCGCTAATACGATTGTCGTTCCGATTTAGCGGAAAATGCAATCAAATTGTCTCCCTTCGTTTCCCTTATTAACTCGTTCGTCCCGTTATTGTCTTCCGCAGACAATATAAATGAGACTAAATTAATACACTTCGCAGAGGACGGAGAACCATTTAGATTCACGATTATTCGAATATTAAATATCTTTTACATAGTTATAGCATTCAGGATGCTGATGCTATACTATGTTACTACTATGCTTAACTTACTGAATATCCCAGAGTTCAAGCGTCGAGCTATACGGTTCCAATCGATGCTAAGACGAAGTCTCAGGCTCTGGAAAGTCTAGAAACGAATCTCCCCCATCTTTTTGTCGCAGTCCTCCTCGCGACGGAACGCGAGACGCGGTCGCAGCGAATTTCGAAGTTCCTCAAAACGCAAACGCACCGTTGAAAAAGATCTCGAGCCCTAAGAAGGAGCGGTGCGTCTCTTGGCGAGAGCACGTCTCGTTGCCTCATTATGCGAAGCGCACTTGACGTTCCCCGCAATTCCACGGAACAAATATCGTTTCGCCGCAGCGTGAAGCGACGCAGCGACGCACCGACGTGTGCACGGCTCTTCTCCGCGGGTTTATTAAAAGTCCCGCTGGAAGCGAGGCGAAAGGAGCCGTGACCGTGAAATCGGGACGCGGCGCGGGCCGCACGCGCGAACCGTGTCCTTCGCGAGCTTGGCTCCCGTTTTTGACTATTACTTTCTACCCACATCACGTGGAACGCACGCTTGTAGGGAGTATCTTGCTCTAGGCACTTTGAATTCTCAATTTTTTTTTATTTTTTAACCCTTTGCACACGAAGCCTTTTTTCTGGTATCTACCAGAAGTAGTATTCTATTATTCTATTTTACATTTCATTTTTAGTTTATTCTATTCGAAGACGAGATCTCTAATTTGAGATTTGAAAATCAGATCAGGATTTAAACAAATCTAAATATTAAATTATCAATCAACCGTGGTCTTGTTGGTTATCAACACAATGGTTAAAGGAATACTACAGAAGAGAAGCTGACGCAACCTTCTTATATTTTCCAAAATCGTCAGTGGTCTCCAGGTTGATGCCACCGTAAAGTTTTACGCGGCGTCGGGTCGGAGCGTGTGGACAGTAAAGATCCAGGGTGCCCACCCAGAACGACCGTAGTGGAAGCAATCTCCTGAGAGAGAAACAATAAAAGCACATCGAGTGTCGAGGGGTACCAGGCTGGGGGCTAGGACCGTGCGCGCGAGTGATGGATCGCGTCTCGTTTCGCGAATATAGATCGGTATTATAATGCGTTCGTTCTCCCCGTCGGTGGGTTGTCCACCTGAGAGGGAGTGGAAGAGCTACTTTCACGGTAGGGACCGACGATGGGCCGGCTGATACTGTCAGAACCATGGTAGGCTGGGCGTGAACGCTCCTCTCCGTTGGGACCGTTGGGGCGACGATTATCTGTCCGACTTCCTCGATGCGTTCTGTCAGGTGGTTAACAATTTTTAACGAGGCTTTCCCCGCCGACGAGCGGCGTGTAACTTTTGCTCGTTAACCGCGCGGTGGTGGGGCCATCGACGGCAGATGCAATTAAATTATTGTTAACTCGATGCAACTCCGCGGGCCGTGTTACATGGACGGGAATGGCGCGCGACGGGAATTACTGGAACGCTAAAATTTACTGTCATTAACGTCGTTGAATTATTAAATTATGCGGTGACCGCGGAATAAACGATCTAGCGTGACCAACAATGTAGCCGCTCTTTCGCGATGATTGTCTAACGAATTTCGAACTCTGTTGCGACCTGGATATGATAATCATACCACCACCTCGATTCAGATATGTTTGTCGTCAACCCACTGTAGTATCCGCGCCTCCCGTTCCCAAGAATCAGGAGCCAAACGACAACACGAATCGTTAGGGTACGGGATTGGTCGTGTATGTAAAGCGGTCGACTGACGGATCCAAGGATCGCGAGTCTGAATCTCCGTGCCTTATTTTTTGTTTAGAAAATAGGAGAACTCACTGCGTAAAACAACAATTTAATAACAATTTACACCGCTTTATTTCGTCAAAGTAATTAATACGCCTGGCGCGAGTCGAATGATGGTCCCCGTCACGATTCGTATGCGTCTCGTAAATACGTCACTCCGTTATCAGCGGCTGGTACGAGTACGACAACTGATTCGATGCGTATTCAAATTTGTGAAGGCATAATTATTGAGCCGTGAAATACGACTCGTCGATAAATAACAATGACGCAGACGTCCGATCGTGGTGAAATTACGTTTCCATGGTCAAAGGCGAAACGGATTACCCATCGTGTACCCTAGATCAGAATTCAATGGTAGATAAGACTCTCCCGCCAGCGGGTTTATTATATCGTGCAATATATCCAAATGGGCGGACACGTGAAGATACCGATCGTGGCTTCGTACTTTGCATCTCGAGGTAGGCTTACGCGAATAATTGCTTGCATAACACGGGTGTCGTCATCCGAACTTCAACGGGCAATCCTATCAGGACTTAACCCCTGTGAATTTTATTTAACACCTCTTGTATACAATGTTTCACGATGTTATACGTACAAGGTAACGGTTGATTTACTCTGAAGGATGAGGTACGAGAAAATGATGTGTGCAAAGAATCGAATTCCAGCTCAGGTGTTACATCTATACTTGGTGATATCGTAGCGTAAATACGTAACAGTGACAGTGGTGATTTATCCCAAAAGATTTAATACACGAATGTTGTCGATATAGTTGAATATTCGTCATCTTAATCCGTTGTCTCGTGGTCCAAATCCTTTGTCACTTTAGTCTCTACCAAATCGCGCATTGAAAACACATTCCAAATCCTCACTGCTGCTCCAAAACCCTTAAAGCCCAATGTAACGCTGCAGATCAAGTCCAATTCAACAACAGAAATTCCGAAGCCGTGTAGTTCCGCTCAACCTGGGATTCAGTTTATCATTAATGTACCAATCTACGTTGTAACTCTCGTCGATCGTGGGATGAATGTTCGCTAACAATCCAGTGGTTAATTCCTTTCCTTGAAAGCATGTTCTCGAAACCTTAGCTGCTGAACTACATAGAACAAAAATTCTGATATCTTGAAAGTGTATATTTACTAAAAAGTCATATTAGTTACGGAGATATCGCATTTCCAATATTGTATCTACAATACGTTACACTGTCAAGAGAAACGAATGCTTCGTTGCACATCGACTCGACACTTTTCATTGTACAGGATTTATCTCCTGAAATCTTATGGTTCGAACCATTCAAGAATTTCTATTGAAGCCGGTAGCAGAGCTCCGACGTGAATTTCACTTATCAAATGTGCACCTTCGAGAGGTGCCCGTTGTCGGTGTCCACGCGGAATACAATCGAGCGTATTATTATCCGACAATATCGTTTCCACGGAAACAACCATAGTTGCAATTTCGTGGTCGATAGCGATTCGCTTCGTCTCGTGGTATCGTTCTTAAGAGATACCTAATTAGTAGAAATGATGTCGTCCGATAAGTTTCGGCTGAGGGTTGAAACGAGGATTTGGCGAAACCTAGCTTACGTGGGAGGGAAAGTTACCAGGGGTCGAGCTAAATGGGTTCAACTTCTATTGGTTCTTTGGAAGTACGACGGGATACATCGATTGTGTTGTGGCTAAGCCAATTACTGATACGGGCTTTGCCTTTTCCCCCTGTCTGCGCGATGCGTTTTACTAATGGGCGATTCTTTAAGTAGAGCCAATAAACGCCGATGCTTTTAATTTTTAATTCCACGTTTCTGCTCTTTTGGACGCGGTACCGAACAAAACAAGCGTACGTAACGCTGGCAACAGACTTATTACGGTCCTTTTGATTTCTCCGCATAATTACGAGCTCGTCGTAAGAGGATTTGCCGACTGATCCTTCAGGTTCGTTTGCACTAAGTAATTGCATTTTTAAATACGCCGCTCGATTTGTTGTGCCGACGTAATGAAAAATCCGCGTTGTATTTCTGTTGCTCTGTTCGCTTTTAATCTCGTCACTCGCGTTTATGAATTTCCGTTGCAATTGTAGTTATATCTCGAGAGCGCGGACGTTGGCTTCAGTTAGGAACTGCGACGACAACAAAAAAAGAGACGAAGAGGGATATCGTCGCGATCGCGACCGTGAGAAACCGTTCAAAGCCGTTCGCGTGAGACGGTCTCCTCGACGATCGAAAAAGAGACTCGAAAGGGTCGGTGTGATCCTGTTGCACTTAGCCGAGAGGCACTTTAAATACCACCGACTCGGATGATCCGTCGCACGAATAACCGGACTTTCACTCCAGACAAGCCGAAGCCACGCGAGTGTTGACGTTCCTCGAGTGGCCACCAAGGATAAAGTCGGTGCAACCAGAAACATAGTCATTTTTTCGTGTCGCGTCATTGCAATGTGGCTCGAACGCTTACGAAATTCAGAGGGTGCGTGTTGTAGAGATGTTTGGTTCGATCGCGCTATCCTAACGCGTCGAATTTTAAGGGAGGAAATAGGTTTAGGACTACATTTTTTTAGCGATATGCATGAATTTTGTTCTCGAAAAAGGAATATATTTAATATATTGAAACTTTGAGAACACTTTATACAATAGATATATTCAAATAGACATTGTAATTTTTTTCAAGTATTTCGTCAGAAAATACGAAAGATATGTAACTCAGAAAAATCGAGAAAAACGTAAACTACTTACAGGTTTATCAACGATTCCAGCACCATATAGCGATCCTTTTTCTTCTTCACATCCTTTTGAGCTTGCAACTCTTCTTTTCGGACTCTTTGAGCCTAAACCTATTTCCCCCCTTAAACTTCCGAAACAACGATCGGTTGATCCAATCGAAAGAGCCGGAATTTCATCTAAGAAAACAACGACAAGTCAGACAGCTCGACGACGTCGCGATCTTCTTCGCGGGACAAAAGTAGTCGTGGCGGGTTTGACGTAATTAATTTACTTTTTTATCGCTCGTCCATCTTGCTCCCCGGACAGACATAATACCGTAGCTTAATCTAGTAGCGAAGGATTTCCCGGGAACGTCCAGACGCGTATTTATTTCACTCCGCGGAGAATGGTACACTGGATTCCCTCGTCTCCCGGCCGCGAAGCGAACAACGTCGGGGAAATCCTTAATAATTGTTTCTCCGACTTCCGTTATCCGTGCGGGACCAGAAGAGACAATCCCCCCGAAAGGAGGATCCCTCGTTCCCGCTGGTACGGGCTAGCCCCGGCGGTTAAGTGGTGGCGCGATACAAAGGATCAAATCTGCTGGCTCTTAACGATCCCCGGCTTAGGATGCAATCCTGGAGGTGAAACTGGCTTACGCGACGCTTGGACAGTGGGCGTAACCAAGACCAGCGAGAGGACCAGGAGCCGAGAAGATGCCAGGCCGTGCTACGAAACGGATGGATAGAGAGACCCAGTTTCCCTCGACGGATGGAGAAGGATTGCTGGCCGACTTCGCCCTTCCGCAACGCGGCCCTTGTTCGTCCTGCCATATCTCCTGTCGTAACAAGCGCCAGTGTAAAAGTCGACTTTGCCGAGTCAGCTTTAGCGGCCCCGGAGTAGTTTTACCTCGTCCGTTACGGCTTCGTGCAACCCTTTCCAGCCTTTCGCCCATCCCTCCCGCCGGTTCCTCTTCTACTCGGCGCGAGCCTAGCATTGTATCGAAATTCCCGAGAGCCTTTCCTGCACCGGGACAAAACAAAAATGCTCGTGCATGGTCGGCTCTCTTCAAAGACCGCTAGGCGCACTCTCGCCCTCCAGTCTCTCTGGGGAGGAACGCCTGAATCGCTTCGCGACTGTCGCGCGATCGAGGCTTTTACGCCTGGGGACGGGGACTTACCTTGCTGAATCGGCGATACTGGTGTATCGACTGCTTTATCGCGGATTACGAACGTACGGCTTTTGTCCGGTAATCCGTTTCAAATGGACCCGGAAATTGTCCGCCGTTCAGGAATTCTCCACGGCCGTGGCCGGGAGAAAAGACGCGTGTTGGACGCCACGGGGCTATTATTCGAGGTTTGTTTGCAGACTACACAGGAACTGCAATTTAAACCGGTGACATAGATAGTTCTTCGTTGCTTTCATTTGGTTTCAAAGCCCTGCAAAGATTCCTTGTATATTGTTGGCGCATCTTACAGTGGTGGTTGGGATTTATTTGTTTGGAGCTTAGTTTAAGATTTTCCTACTAGTATAACATACGTAGATGATTATCAAAATCTTTCCTCAACCTTCCATTTAAACAATTACACTTTCATCTCGTTTTTCCACAAAATATATCCTCTCGTGTTGCGTCACAGTTTTAACGGCCCCACGTTGTCCAGAGATGTTTTGGTGGACGGTTGATGATTTCCTCGAAAGCTAAATGGTGTTATCCCTCGCTTCTTGTCATCCTTTTTGTCCAGCTGTTTCTCCAGCCGCGCGTCGTCCGCGAAACCTCCTGCTGGCACGGGGAATAAATAATTTTCGTTATGAAAGTCACGCACGCGCCATTATATCACTCCCGGTGCATTCTTTCGTTGCACGATGCCCGGAACACCGAGGTTAACGCGTGGACAACGAGACTGGTCCCATCAAGATTTCTGAAACCGACTACTTTCTTGCTACCTCGCTGCACGGAGCGTGCGTGACACGTTTTTGTCCCAGCGCCTGCGATCCGGTTGACTGGATGGGATTCCTCATTTTGCGAGATACATGTTTACGGCTCCGAGCTGACAGAGTATCAACGTAAACGAACAACGTCGAGAAAACGTCCGTGGTAGCCGTGCGGGTTAACCGAAATTTTCTAGCTTGGTCGAGCGCTCTATCCATCCTTCCTCGTTCAGCTGGCTTCCTTCGGTAAATTTCATGTTTTTCGCGCCAGCAGCTGCCCCATTCGCTCTTAACGAGGAACCATTTTTCCTCCCTCGAAAGAAATATTAATTCCGTTGAAAAATCCGGCAGATTCGATGGGTGACGTCACATCGCGTTAGACCGCGAAGGAAACGAATCACACAGTACGTGTTTTATCATCCTAAAAGAAGACTCATTATCCGTCTTACTTTTCCTCGCCTTTTTCATCCGCGTGCCCAGGATGATCTTATAAGGCGCGGCCATATCTCTGGATATAGCTTAATGCCATTGTGGCGGTCGCTCTGGTTGAAATGCCAGAAATTCTTAGAGAACGTTTCCTCTCGCTTCGTTTTACAAGCGACGTTGGAGTTGCCTTAAAGGGACGCGTAACCGGGCGTGTGATATCCTCAAACGACCCTCGTTACGGCTATCGGCGATGTAATAGATGGTATTGCAGAAAATTCCTTATTTTACTGACGCTGTCTCTTGTTCCTCGCAGCTGTACATGCTGGGCTACACCTGAGCAAGGTGGTGGGTCCTTTTAAGTTTCAATTTTTGCCACTTTTCATTCGTAACTCTAGTTTCAATAGAAATATTTCCTTCTTCGTATTCATAGTCACGAAAGCTACCACAGCTTGTTTGGCCATAGAACGATAGACATTCACGTGAGACATTGAATACAGGAGCATTTCTACAAAAGCGTATGTAGATATACATGAGTTCGTGAGATATAATAGGTTGTTCAATAAGTTTTGCGTTCGAGAAGAGATAGTCGTTTTTTTTTTATGGCACAACTGTTTCATGAAAGCTGTTCTAAGTTATATTTACGTGTCATAGTATTTTTTTACAATAGAAAAAATTGAATATCACGCAGTAATAAAATTTTTATTTTTGGAAGGTGTAGCACCAAAACAAGTTCATAAAGAATTGTTAAAAGTGTATAAGGACTCTTCGCTTTCAATTAGAAAAGTAGAAAGATAGTAAGGCTTCAACGACACAGGGTTTAAGGGGATAACTGACCAGTTGCAGGAGGAAAGTCACGCATAGATAAGGGCGAATGCATCGCAGCGAGTAGGCGCAATAAAAGTCGAAAGCCGAAGGACTCGTTACGCAAACATCGACCGCGTCTAAACAGGGGATAATCGTGATCCGATACGCGTACCATGCAAGAAAAACGAACGCAGGATCGAGTCAGCTCGAACGTCAGTCGCTATTCAGAGTGGAAGATTCATCGAGCATCTCGGTCCAGCGTTCCAGTGCTCATTTCCCAGCTTTGTTTCATCTTATAAGGCAAACGTCCGCGTCTGGCTGGGCCAGCTGTTGCCGCCGCCTCGGTTGCTCTTCGAGAGAGCCTACATCGAGGTTTCCTCTCTGATCTCCGGCATCCCTGGTCCTTTTTCTTGTCCTCTGCCGTGGTCCGCCGACGACGGTGTGCGTGAATGTGTATCAGGAATGATGCATGGAGGCCGAGGGACAGAAGAAGGGTGGAACTGGGAGCAAGCAGGAGGAGGAGGAGGAGGCGGAGAAGGTGGAGGCCTAAGAGGCATGAACGAAGCCAGCCGCGGAGAGGAAGGGGAGGGAACTAGTTATGATAATGAGGAGATGCAATGATAGCTCCGCGTCCGCTCCAGCTTTGCTCTGGCCCCGCTTGACTCCCTTACCTTCGCTCTCGCCCGTATGGCAATGATCTTCGAGACCGCTTACACCTTTTATGCCTTATTGTCCGAGATGGCTGTTATCCGTGTGAGCCCGCAATCTGTGGCATCGCGACCGCCGTCCTCCCGAGTGTACGTACGCCCCGTAAACGTGCAGGAGGTTGCCCGTGTGCCGGCCGCCGCCGACGTCCGTGCACCCTCGTATAATGGGATGGGCTGTTCACTTTAAACATGGTAAATAACTCGCAGTGGCGCCGCATTATCTGGAACGCGGCCGAGCGTAATTTCGAGACGCTCCTCGTGCGCGGATGGAGAGGTTTTTTGGACGTTGACCGTTTCGGCGCATCCCACCGCGGAACGACGATCTTGAGCACGGACGAGGCTTGTTGGACGATGATTGCACCGCGCGGCTTCACATATTCGCCGACGCGAGCTACGCTGTTTGATCAATCCTCGTACCGGAAATTTAGTCAGGGACGAGGAAAGCGATATCCGCTTGCGACCGCGACAGCGATACAGAATGGAGGATTGGCCGACGTTTTCGGACTACCTCGGGGCAATTATTCGATCGGGCTTGTTCGGTTGCTAATGTTTCGAGCACTCGGTGGGTGGTCCTCCTTGAAAGATGATTATGTTAATGTTTGGGTATGAATGTGAGCCATGAAGTGCAAACTTATAATATTAACCCTTTGAGTGACAGAGGAAATTATCATACATGTCCGAGAAATGCTAGACAATTTTAAGTAAAGATGCATGATTGTAAACAAAAATGTACTTCGTGGACGTGCAGACTAAAGAAAACTCTAGCTATCAGCCGTTATATATTACGCGCATTATGGTATTTGAAATGAAATTGAAGTGCTCAAATAAATCTACGTGTATTAGATATCGATTTTCGCTATTTTCGTAAATCAAAATTGAATTTGAATGAGTTATAGCACTTACAGTTTTGGCAATCAAAGGGTTAAATAATGGTATACCATCAATAGCCTGTATTTCAATAAAATTCAGAACGTTACTCTAGCTTCTAATTCCACCGACCACGATCAATATCGATCGACAGCGGTTACGGAAGAAGAAGAGGAACGGCAGAAACAGGTTTCGCACGGTAGTCACGAAACACATCGGCGGTGTCCTGAATAATTGAGTCGAGACGATTCGAAAGCGCGAGAGATTAATTTAACCGGGCGAGGAATTAAAGGCGTATCGAGTTTCCGTTGAAAGGAACAAACTGGTCGCTGCACCGAAGTCACGATCGGCGTGTTAACGTTCAGGGAGAGGGAGATTCCAGGGGACTCCGGTGCCAAGCCAGCTCCCCGATAGCATCTCGGGAATCTTTCGAATTCCTTCCACCGCGGCAGCGAGAACGAATTATCTGTAAATTCGACAAATTATCGACTGTATCGTTCACACGCAATACCATCGCGTGGAACGCCGCGGCGGTGGATACTCGCGGCTTGTTAAGATTATCTCCTCGGTAAGCCCGAAGCGGGTAAGGGGTGACGAAAGCTCCGACGGGGTCGGCTCTGTTTTCGGCCGGGGGCCGAGATAAATTCCAGCTATTCGCCTACTTAACTCGTATTACAGCTAATTGGTAGAACGGCTGCGCTCGTTTAATGGCTCACTTTTAACGACGCTTCCATTTCCACCTCGAGCACTGTTACCCCCGCGTTATAGTGTCACGCCACGGGGCCAATTAATCCACTGCCACGTCCAGGAAGGGGGGAAGCAATAATCGTTAATAGATTAATTATCCGACGCCGCTTATACATTGGACTGGACGGTTTCTTGCGGGACGTCTCGACGAGGCTCATAAATTTTACCCGTTTGAAGTAATTAAGCAGAATCGTCGGAGAACGAGACCGCGTCCGATTGCGTCATTTTTTTTCCAGGCTCCGCCTGGCAGATTGCTCGAGAAATTAAAGGGAACGTACGCGCGAATACGAAAGACGCGGTTGAATCGTGATTCGTGATTTCATCTTACGTTGGTACCGGAGTGGTTGGTCTGACCTACAGGGCGAACCATATAATTTATGGTTTATTCTCATTGTTAACGCATTCGCAGCTGCTGACACAAGTTTACGTCAGTTTTAAGTGTATAACTGTTTGCCACTGATCCAACTTTTCGTCACTTTACGTTTATGGAGAAGCAGCTAATGTTATTATTTCTAAATGTTATTTTTCAATTCCAAATAAGAGGTTACAGGCATGGTATCGTAAATCTATTTTGTCCTCTTTCATTTTCATTTTACTTCTAATATTAGAACCTCGCAGCTATAGATTTTTGTAAATTGCACTCGGCGCTCAGCTTTAGGTCGCGCGTTAGAATCGCTGGCTATGAAAGCGTTAATGGATCGGGCAAAATGTTGTTACCATGGACTACACGGCGCGAAAAGCCCTCGATGGTGATCCATGAGATTTTTCACGCAGATTTTTTTAAGTTTCTGAGCCATCTTCTACTCTTTTATAAAATAATTTTAATGGATTGGAAGATCTATTGGTCAATATATAATACTTAGTGCTCAAAAATGTTTGTCTAATGAAAACATCTCTATATATAGCCAGCCTGTATATATTTATAATGGAAAATTGATTTGGAAACATGAATTCTATAATTTAAATCAGACAAATTTCCTCGGTTGATATAGAGGGTACAAATACTTATGGGACTGACTGTAAATGAACAAAAATACTGCTTGGACGGCCTATAAAAAAATAACCAAGCAAACTTCTTACCCGATTAATCTCAAAAGTCATCTCCGCCATCCTTTATTCGCGGTCCAACTTCACCAAACATCCAACGCACGCGTGTGCCCATCGTCTTGGTTTCCGCGGTGTTCGTCGCTCAAACCGCCACGAAAAGTTTCATTAAACCGTATTAACCCTCAACACTCCAAGTGTGCCTCTCAAGCACCACCGTTGTGTGGCGTTCTACTCCAAGTCTCTTATCAGCCAAGAAGCTTATCCTACAGTAAAAAACTATATCGTGATTTTTGTAATTTAAAATCTGACACTTAAAAACTTGCGAGTCAAAGTACGATGAGAATAAGTTGAAGTTGCCGGTCGATATTCACAATTAAAAGTCGGAGTGTTAAGGGTTAAATACTCGCAGCAAGTCGAGACATCGAGGTCGGGAGACGGCCGTTGTCGACCACCGTCAGTCGAGCGTGGAATTCTCGGTTTTCTATCCGTTCGCGCGAGACACGGCCGGGTTCAATTCAATTCAATTCCTTGGAGTAACGAGAATCACGTAGCTGCGGTTTTCTATCGGGTCGCGGCATTGTACCGAAGTGGAAAAGAGGGGTAGGGCTTTCTGCGCGGCCGTTGTCATCCGATTATGATGGTAAGAGCTTACGTCATTACCAGGTTGACAAGCAAACGGTCGCGGGTTGCTTTTTGCCGTACGTGGGACGGATAATGTATTGCGTCTCCGATGAAGAGGACGCGAGCAGCACCTGGCATTCGGCTCGCATCCCCGCCGGGACAAACCTTTTGCCGGCTGGGGGACATCCTGCGTGCAGTAATGAGCCGCAATAAGATGGCCAGAAGAAAAACGGGGCTGGTCGGTGTCTCTTTCCGCCTAGCTGGGAGTGCCCTCCCTATTCGTCCCCTTTCTCCTTCTGTTCTGTGCCGACGATGAGAAGCGGACGCAACAAGAAACGGCGAAAAGAGACGTCGAACTGTGACGTGGGAGGAAACGTAGCGTGATACCGGGGCCGCTTGCTCGTATATAACGTTATCCATCCACTCTGTTCGCAAGCTCTCTCTCTTTCTCTCTCTGTCTCCACCCTTTCCGTTCGTCCCTACGGCTACGTCGCTTTATTTCTGTCCCGACAAGATAGCAGTGTTTTTCCTTCTTGCCGCTGACAGTTTTGCTACTCCCTAGTAGCTGACGCTGCAGTTACTCGGGATTGGCCAACGGGAACGGACAATCGGGCGTAATTCGCTCGGTGTTTCCACTTCGGGGACGACAACGTTTTAGCGGGGGACATAGCGTTGGGGGGGAACGACAGGCTAACACCGCGGACTGGAACCTTTCAAGGACGTGGGTGGCTTGTCTGTAAGCCTCTTCTTCTCCTTGAAAATCAAGAGAAACTTCGCGAGAGGGAAGAATCCGGTGTCGTTCGTCAAGCGGTTTTTGCCCGTCTTGTCGATCAGGCCATTTGATGTTTTGCCTAAGATTGATATATTAAAACACAATATTTCATTACATTATCAATCCATAAGTAGTTAATTTGTTTACGTGGCACGGAACGTGTTAAGAAAATGGCATTGTGCTTGCAAAAGAGGAAAAAGAAAAGATAACGAGATGATGGATAAATGCACTCTACAATGTATGAAGATTCTCACACGTCGCAGGCTAAAGGGTTAATGACACTAAGCATAAAACAGTATTTATTTCCGCTAAGGATCTATTGCAAGATAAGAATTTTCAATCCTCGTACAGCCGGGCAAGACGATGCTCCCTTAGACAAGTGGTCAGTCGCGACAGCAAATAAGACCCAATCTAAAAGGAACGTGTTTTCTCGTAAGATTCCCTGTAACCTGGCGAGCAAGTCAGCCTACATACTCCCATCATTTCATAATTGCTTCTTTTCCTGTATGCTTCAGCATGCTGTGATCCTTAAACGAATTAAAATGCTTGTAATATTCATGTGATATAACCAGTTCCTTTTGATTGATACAAAGATTGCAGTATACTATTTAGAGGCACACAGGAAATATTCGAGTCTGCTCGACATCTTGCGAGGAATCATGCGAGAACATTTGAATTTGTCTTTATTTTCGACCAGTTTGCCTCCAATGGGGTTAACCTAATTCTAAACTCTAAACTCACCCGTTCAACGCCAAACGAGGAGTACAAGCACTTGTTCACCCTCGACGGTCACTTTTGTACTTGTTGATCTCATTTTGACCGCGGACGACAGATGGTTCAGACTTTCTCGGTTTGAATTCTTCTCGCTTTCAGAGCCGTATCCACTCGTGGACTAAAATGGCGACCGCAAATAAAATTCCTGCTCGCTAAAGGAACTGGGTTCCTTTGCGCGGAATTTTACTCGATTTTCGCGACGATAAGAAATAGCTCCGACAATGTCCGCGCTACTGGATCAAACTCACCAGTTATCTATATCAGAGGTACATACACGTACGTCTAAAAGCTGAAAATACGTTCTCGGTGTCCGTGGAAACGCTACGGTGCCATAAAAAGGGCACTCGTCTCGTGGAAAATCGAGGCTGGAATCGACATCGACGAATCCCAGGGGTCACCGGTGATTTATATTTTACGACGGAACAATTTACACCTTCCTTATCAATACGTTTACAATCGTGAGCTGGGATCGAGCGGAGAAACGTTTTTGTTTATTGCCCCAATAAAATTTTATCAGCGGCCCTCCCTGGTGGAGACTGTGGTGGAGATCATTCGGATTGGAATCGGTACAAGCGTAACGAACGTGAAAGAATTAATGCGCGATTAATGTAATAACTATGTTTACTACATCTAACGACTTGGATGTTCATAGTTGGAACGAAATGGTAGGAACATGTACAATTTACCTACTCTGCTTCCAGTTGTTACAACATAGAAATACTAACATATTAGATTGTCCAGAAAGTTCGTTTCAATTTTTAAGACAAATTCAAAGGCACATTCCATTGATAGACATTCCAGACAAACCAATAGTTAAACATTCAGGAAGATCTCAAGGAAGACCTAAATGACTCAGGATTCCTAAAGCCTGCGTGTGGGTACATTACGCAATGGACGATTCGGTCAATTCCTCGTTTCGCCACAGGTCCGTTTCCATCCGACACCGAAGTCACGACTTTTAATCCCGTGTCATAAGTCACGTCGCGATGACGACACGCGCCCGATACACGGCCAGTTTCGTGTCATGACATTTGCCGGAGTTTCCCAACACCACCTGTGGTGGCATTCAATGCCACGGTACCGAAAGTCGCGAGTTCGTGTCACATGAAAACCATCTATGCCAATCGCTGGTCGCGTCCGAGATTTCAGACTCGGAATTCGCTTTCGCGCGGAATCACGGCTAAGAAGAAATTGGGTACGAGCAGAGTGGGGCTAGATGGAGGAACTTGTATTTCCCTGGAGATGGATGAAAAAAGAGGCACGGACGGAAAGTGGGACGGATAAATGGACGTCATTCGTTCAACTGGTTGGCAAGGGGAGTACGTAACTTATCAGGGTATCCTTTGGATGTTCTTCCATTTTGGACGTTCAACGAAGAATTAGCGAGACGTTGCCCGACTCGTTTTAGCTTCGTTTATTCCTACATCGCGAATTTGGTCTCGGAACAAACGTTAGATGAAAGAGACGTTATTGTTCTACACCGATGAATAAATAACGAACACTTCGACAGTTTTACTTATGTTTCCAGTCGTTGACACTGTCACCAGCTGTATTTAAAGATCAAGAAATTTTATTTGAATGTAGAAATTTAGAATAGGAGCTTGAAATAAAATGAAAGCATAACAATTCTAAAATAAAAAGGAAGATTTTAAAAGAAAGATTAAAATTAAAACGTTGATGGGAATGCCTAAGATAAAAGGTGGGTAGGATCGTGAATATTTGTTTTGCCAATTCAATCATACCTTTCTACCTGAAAAAATCGTCCCTCAAAGATTGTACGATTTCATCAAGAGAAGATCCTATTGAAGCTGCACAACGCCGTCATTCTTCGACGATGCCTGGACAACAAGCCGCAACAAGCCACATTCGCAGCGACGAAGAACTTCGACTGTCATTCTCTGACTGTCCAATCTCTTCGTAATTACATCCGCGAACTGCCACACCGCAACTTTTTGCGTAGCGTCCAGTCCTGGAGAATCCCCGTCGTTCTCGTTTCCCAGGGCGATTCTTGAACGAACCACGGCACGCAACCGCAAAAGATATATACCTGTCGATCGCGGTAGATCGAGCCTGAAGTCTGTGGACAAATCAGGCGCGGAAGGCTAGAATTTCGTGGCGTCATGGAGGCTCTTTGATGTCTAATAAATAATCAAATCGATAAATGTATTAGGGGGACCAGAAAGTAATGTCGTTTCGTTTACATTAAATTCAAACAAATAAATGTATAACAAGTTTTTGTTTTCAATCAACTATATTGTCGTCCTCGTCGAAACGACATTACTTTCTGGGCCCCCTAATATTAACGTAAATTTTGTGGTATATCTGCCAATATTTGACAGCAACTATAATTGCAAGTAGCTAAAGGAGATAAATCGCAACCAACTTGAATTCGCAACTCGAGCGTGAAGAGTAAAGCCAAGATTCGGAAATCTTCCGTATCGATGGAGAATAATCGAGACTCAAGTGGGGCAGAATCCCAGGCGAAGGTTCGCGGGAGAATTTCGGTTGGCTTTATCACGGTAATCTCACAAAGGAGCCGTAGGATTTTCGGCTGCTTGACATTCCTCGCATCGGGCGAGGCGTGTACGTTCGCCAGAGCGTTGACGGTTGCTTGGTCGAGCTACCATTCGGTTTCCTGCATGAATGCCGAGCGTGCATCGGTGCATATGCGTGCATGCGCCAAAGGTCACGTAAGTGGATTAGTCCCATGCTGCGAACTGCATCGCGTTCCCGTTCGACCGCGGAAACAGTTTAACAGCTAATTCGTTCGTCTATTAGCTGTCTGGAAAAGTGGGTAAATGGCGCGCTTTACGTGACGACGACGTCTCTTTGGGCATTTCAAACGTCGGTTACGACGGGGTTGCGAACGAAACATCGCAGTTTGCGAAAGATCATCCCTAAGGAGTGCTTCAACCGGTGCTCGACAGAATTACACAACGGAGTTAAGACCTAGTTTTTTCCGTTGTTATAGTAGGTGGAACAAACATCCGCTTTAGTTTTGCGAGGTCTGAGAGATGCTCTAGGTGGATGTCTCCAAATGGGTATTCTTCTGAGGGACAGCGATTATGTTGGCGATGGGATCATGGTCATTGAACTTGGATTCATTTCTTTGTTAATGTTGAAGGGCTGGTGCACTCTTGTATGAAGGGTAGGATCCAAGGAATTGGATATCGGCACAGCTTTAACGAAAAGCGGCGAAATGCGGAACAATTTGAATATATTTCGATGGCGATCAGTTACTAACTGACTCGATTCGAGGAGACAACGAGTGACGAATGGTCGGTGCGGTACAAAAAAGAAGAGAATATACATCACGAATTGAGTAACCTCCTCCTTTTCAAAGTGGGTTAAAAAGTTGTTTATCACCGTGCTCGAACGGTTGAGACAACGTTCGAATTCAGGGTTGAGAAACACGACGCAATTTCAAGTTTCGAAGTATTCATTCCGAAACAGTAAAACACTGCAAAGTAATACAATTGAACTGTATAGCTTTCACGAAATATTTATATATTCCAACGTCAGTTCACGTTATTCAGTTGCGAATATCTTCTCTTCAGCTATCTACAAGTTTGAGTATTTCTGAGCATTCCGTTTCGCACCTAAATTGCTACGGGTAGTCTTCAATGCCGTTTACCCTGGGAATCGATGCAGCGTTGCAACGTACGTATATAGAGCGTCGTTAGCTCGCCCCCGCCTTCTTCGCCTTTCTCTTTCATTCGCTGCATTAGAAGATTGAATGGACGTTAATGGAGAGGGGCGTAGATACGCGAGGCGCGAGAGTTATAATTGATATCAGCCAGTCGACCGAGTGCTGGCAGCTAGCCGTTTGACGTTTATCTCTGATCGATTTTCTGATTAATTCCCGCCGTTCCGAGGAAGGCGCTTCCGGGCTTCGTTGGGTCGTAGAATTAATGAAACGAGCCGAAAAAGAGCAGAAGAACGCGAGACGAGACGGCTTGCTCGACGGCTCGGTGTCGTGAATCAGCCGCGTTATAACGCTGGAAAATAAATTAGCACCGCGAAAGATGTCAATTTCGTGTGTGCGCGAGCAGCGATATCGCTCGTTAAAACGCTTTACGACCTACGGTCGAGCGTTTGCGGTCTGGAGGTTTGGGTGGTTAGCTACGATCAGCTCCAGCACCAAACGAAGGCCTGCATGTATCAGTGATGCTGGAATTGCGGAATATTCTGCGGTCGGGCAAATCGTTTTTCAATAATTGCTCGCCACCGCGTACCGCAAGTACGAGCCATCGCGAAGGCGATAGAGGGAAAAACGTTTCCTGTCTGACGTCCCTGGCCTGGCCGCCTTTCGCCAAATTTCCCGGGTCGACTCGTCGGACCGTGGAATGCGTAATTGCTGGACAAAACCTTCTTTAACCAGGTCGTGTCTTTGCCTTCGCTTTTTCGAACCGCTTAACTATAAAGTGGATAGATAGAGATGGTTAGACAGATAGATATTTATTGGCCTCGTTAGGAATCCGCTGGTGCATCGACCACTGCAGCTGTTGGATATTTATTGCCCTGGAATAATGATGCCTCTTAGCACTAGAACTACTTAATACTATCCTAAATATTTGGCGTCTTAACTATAAAAAAAATGCACATCGAGTTTGAAAGATATTAGAAATATCTGAAAGAATACAGTGCAATGTTCAGACAGATCTTACAACAACTTACATATACATGTCCCCCCAACTTGATTAATTTGATTTGCATTGATTTATGGAACAACGTTTATGTTTAGATTCGCGACGGCCCGTCCAACTGGCTCATCGAGCAGACGCGAATTCCCACCTATGTTTGCACACCGCGTGTTTGATCCTAAATAGTAATTACCTGCAATTAGGAGGCTCTGTCAGTACAGGAGCTACGAAGAGCTCCAGGCCATCCCTTGACCGACACTTCCGTAAACATTCCACGCATGAAACTCTAGCACCTACGTCCGAACGGCAATCAATCAATCAATCAATCTTCAGTCAATATACGTGCCTCTTCTACCGAACTAAATTCTTCCGTTTCAATCAATTGGTTTTCGCGTATGATCGAACCTCGGCTGAGTACCAGACCTGATCACAGTTAAGTAGAATCGAGTTTCAATTACGAAGAAGTACTCCTATAGTTTATTTTTCATGTATGCGACATACATTGAAGATGATGTGTTCCAATTGGAAATATAAACGAACGAAAAATGTCTGCTTCTTTGAAGACAGTAATTTTTCGAAATGTCAGATTCATGGAGAATGAATTCATCTGACAAGCAGCTGGGTGAAGTGTCCACTAATCCGACTTATGTCATTTCCTTGAAAGGAATAAATGTCAAGGTGGCAACAGTCGCTCGTCTCGACTTCAACGAAGCTGTCACTGTTTCTCACGCTTAAAATATTCTTAATCAGATCTCGTGTTAGCCTTTTTCCGAGAACAGGTAGATCGCCTGACCTCTTAAGCAGCTCGTTAGCCCGAGTATGTTCCTAGGTGGTTCGTACTTTACGCCGCTCGCAGATGTATACGTCGTGTCCTTTATGTGAGAAGAAATGTATGTCATGATGCTTTTGTCAAGACGAATGTATGTCGCGTCTGTCGCATGGAAAAATTACTGCCATGGAACATTAAATAAACATTTGTATAAAGACCGTGTACGAGGTCAGGTTTTATAACAGAGTTTTTACCTGCACCTCGACTTCTACGCGTAACGAGGACGTTTCATAATAATAATTATATGAAAATATAAAGACCTTGCGTGATCTATGCTGAAAAAATCATTTTCATTAGAATCAATGTTCAATCAAACATTCATGTTACACTCTCAGATAAGCTGCTAGGCGAAGAGATTTTTTTGGAATATCATTTTTAAAGTGTAAAATTCCAAGAAAGATCGGAGCGCGATGCCACATAGTTTTCGTAGAGTTTGCGAGAAACTCGGAGACGTCAAATCCAGAGTACGTCAACAAAATACAGTATGAAATTTCTTGTTACCATTTCCGGAATGTATACACAAAAATGCACGTAATTTTTTTCTGCAGCGCAGGTAAAGTAACGTGCGCGAGCGTATAAGTCTTGCGTATAAAGTTTCACGTCATGTGCACGACGACTATATCCGTCATAAGCGCTCGAGGGGTCAACTTCCAGCGAGCGATTTTTGTAAAAGGATTCATGGCCCCGCGACGCCGGAATGTCGGTGACATCTTATTACACGGAAACCCCTGGAGTTTCGAGGGCACGCAGCGACGAGGACAGTTCGTGTACGCCTCGTGGGAATCGAGCGAGCTCGGTTAAGGGTGTCGGATTTCGTGAAAACGATAGAAGTGCTCGTACCTGCTCGAACGATACTCGTACCTTTTACCGCGCGAGGTACCGCCTACGTTCTCAAATTTATCGAAATCGTTGACCGCTCGCTTGTTTGGAACTAAAATTATTTAGAAAAAAACATGTTCGAATACTCGTCGATTTAGATTAGAATCTTTCCAATATTCCCGCCCTTTATAGTCAAAGCTTCTAATTAAATAGAAATAGAATCCGTTAGAAATCACCATACTAGGTTTTATGGTTTCATGTTTTCTTCTTAAATTGTTTAGCATCGGTACACTACATATACCCGTCACCACACAAACTTTATGCTCCTCTGATATTTATTTATCTGTCTATGTGAACCTGACATACCGCTCCTGACAATGAGATATAAAGCAAGACGAAGCCAACGTACGTACTCGGTACGGCTACGGTTTTTTGCACTCTCGGGGCCCTCTGTTACTCAATAACAGACGGGAAAGTAAAACCCAGCGACCGATTTGTCTTCGACGATCGCGGATCTCTCGTGTCGCGGTCAGCGATAAGTCAGTGAGCTCAGAAACAGAAGCGAGTCCGCGACGCCAGCGAGAAAGCACGGCGCTCAGTCACGCGTAATTTGTCTCGTCTATCCAGCTTTTTCATCTGGTGGCTTTGTTTCGCAGGTGGCTAGGATTTCTGTGAAAACCGTTTCAGGCCACGATTTTTGCGAAAGGGTTTCGTGGTTTCCTTCGCGAGTTGGTGACGTACGATCTGGAAGAAATCCTGTATTTCACGCGACACGTTTATTCTCGCAATTTAATCGTAATGGTCGCAAGAAAATAAATGGACTGCGGGTTTGGCAACGAAGTTCGCTAAATAAGTATCGTTTGTTTGCTTTTAAACGTTAATTAATGCGCGTCCAAAGGGTGTACGTTGTTAAGCCGCAAGAGCAAAGTGAATAAAGCACACGTGTGTTTCGAAACTTCCATGTTTCAGTACGGATTATAATAATTCATATATACAGGAGAATACATCTGGATCCGGAACAATCTGGCGCGACTAACTGGGTGTTCCAGTTATGTATAACTTTATTGTTATTTTTATGTTCGGTGGGTTCCTTGAAGTTTGCGTCTGACATAAACGGATACTCCCATTAACTCATGGCCCAATTCACCGGAATCCGCTGGTCTCGGTGCTTTGGCACTCTTCGATGCAAATGCAGTCTATAATACAGGAACTAGCGTAAGTTTGTCGCGTTCCTATGCAACATGTGTACTTTATTCCCACGCCGATTGACGTGAGAGGCCAACGTGAGAGACACGTAACCGTGATAATCTCTCGTTTCATATCCACGTATTCTTCTATTGCGCTTTCGTGTAAACTTCTATGATATGGGCGTACGCGATATACGTAAATCGCAGGCCGACGTTATAGCATTCGTGTTACATCGTTTAGAACATTCGCAGAGCAGCATATTTTCATAGAATTATTGTCTCCACCTGTTGTATGCCAACATAATCTGTATTATTTTTAGTTTAACACGTTCACTGTCAAACGAATATTCTTGAAAATTTCTGCTAAGATTAAATATTATTTAGAGTATTGGAGTCTACGTAATCAAATATTTATCGTGGTATTTATTTTTGTAACTATATCAAAATTCATGAATTTCATTTAAATTCATCTCCTTCGATGTCTAACTTTCAGAATTAATCTTTTTAGTTCTTGAGTGAAAAACACTCACCCATATATATGGGTGACATGGCAATCAACGTGTTAAGATCAACGCGGAGTACAACACACACCATATTTCGACAGAAAATTTTGCATAATGGACGTCTTTATAGATCGCATTCGAGAGATGTTAAAATTCCAGAAGCGTTTAGTTCCGGCATCGAGTCTTCGAATGCAAAGAAACTTTCCTGTATTTTTAATGGTTTAACCAAAGAGGCACGACTCGACCCAGTTTCAAGAACAAACCGGTACAGTTTGCAAACTTCGCTCCCGGTGACGAGCGGGGGCGTCGACGTCATTACGAGTCCAGCATTAGCGAGAGAACCGGGTGTATCGGTAGTGAAGCGTCGTCCTCAAAAAAATGGAACAAAATCATTACGCTAAAAGCGACTGGGTTTCGTCGACGCGACGGGAAAAGAAAAAACGAAATTATTCTAGCGGGGATAAAAGAAACGCTGGTCCTTTGTCAGGAAAAATGCTTCCGACCATTTTTCGTCCCCCGTAACGCCGAAAGTTCATGACACGCGAACTTCTACCAGCCCCTCTCTGTTCGTTACGCAAGTTAGATGCGAGAAAACTTGCTATTCAACGCGCGTGAACCCAGGCGACGAGTGGAGGCGAAGGGGACTCGCCGAATAAAGTTTTCAGGAGGCGAGTTCGTCCTAAACGCGGACGTCTCTGTATCGAGGGGCTCCGATCGAGCATCAAGCGTGCAAAGCAAACTCTTCCCGAAGAGCCAACCCTTTCGACGGAACTAACAAACGATTCTGTATCGCAAATTTATTGGAAACTTGCCACCTTTCTA
Source organism: Hylaeus volcanicus (assembly GCF_026283585.1). Classification (NCBI taxonomy): domain Eukaryota; kingdom Metazoa; phylum Arthropoda; class Insecta; order Hymenoptera; family Colletidae; genus Hylaeus; species Hylaeus volcanicus. The sequence goes on from NC_071977.1 coordinate 10,107,461, forward strand.
GCTGGTCCGCGATTGAACAGTTGGACTAACGCGATACCTGTGATTTATAGGACACCTGAACAACCTGCTTACTCTCGATGACAGATAAAACAGTATCGCATCAATCTTACTAGGTTTGAAGGGTATACAGAAGTCCCCTCACGTTGAATATTGGTGTGGCGCATTTTTTGTCGCCAAAAGTAGCAAGTCACTCAAGTGGCTTGTCCTAAATACCTCAACCTGCACGGCCAGGTGCAACAGCCCGAATTACAGTGAATCTTTCGCAGTTTTTTCGTGCTGCAACGATGGCGTAACCGCTGACTCCTTAAACCCGTCCGAAAACAGGGCAACGACGCGTATCGCGATCTCAGTTTACGGTGTGCGTCACCACGGGGGATTGGAGGGTCGAATTAATAACCGTTCCGGTGCGGTAAAATACCGCAGCGGGGCCGCCAGAGGCGGATCGCGGCGCGTATAATGGCTCGAGCGACGTAGCTCGCCGGAGATCCTCGCATCCGCGCGGAACGCCGCTAAGTAAGCTTGCGCGTTATTAATAAATTACAATACACCCGAGACGTTAATTACCGGCGCCGGATTCGCCATTGGTCCCGGCGCGCTGACACGCCTTGCGAAAGGAGGAAACAATTTCTAATTACTCCGGGACACGAGGAGTCTATAAAACAGGTGCGACGAGCTCAGCTTTGAAAAACCTGATAGACGAGACAAACCGCTCGCGCGAATCTGCCACGCTCGCTGCTTCTAATTTATGGCTATCTCCGCTCGGCGAAAAACCGCCACGCGCACACTCCTTGGGCAGAGTTTTTCTTACTGATGGAGTTGGATGCAGCATCAACAGGGTGTCTCGTCCGAGCGAATTGTCAAACCGGGCGAAGATTAGCTAGCGAGGAATATCTAGCGAATAAGATAATGTCTCACCTGCTCCCCTTGATTATCATATACCTTGTCAAGTCGTCGTCACTCGTACCACCACCTCTTTCGTTCGAGTGTTCTAGTCGCGAAACAAAGCAAAGACAGCAGTATAAGCAAAGACGCCCTTGAAGGTTCAGTTGGTTCGACGAGGACATAGTGCCCAATAAATTGGACGGCCGCCAGGCACTCTATGTAGTCCGAGTGTTCAATATATTTGATCAGGCATGTCCAAGTGGCCCGTGATGGACAAGGGCAGGCGCCGTCGCTCACGAGCTTAGCAGAGGACAAATGCCGCGAGCATTTGACGTCACGGCAATACACGACTGGTGGAGATCAACTGCATCAGTAGGGGTGTAGCGATACAGCGTCGTACTTCCGATGTGCACACACACGTGTATAACCTCTCGATCATAGAGTACCCGCGATATCTTCGCTCACAGAAGTGTGTTTTAACAGCTCGTGGAAAGCTGTTTACTCCGGCGAACCGGAGACAGCTCATACGGGCATCGAGTTGGACATGTCCGCATTGGACGGTTTAGGTGCTCTCCGAAGCTTTCCATACACCTAGGGGCTTATGTGTTGCAGGGTTTACCCACAAGTTGGTTGACTGTCTTACTAGTCTTTTTCTTGGGAGAGATAGATAACGAAACCTTCGGTAAACATCAACGGTATATGGGAACATTGATGTTTAATGATGTCTCAGAGGACATTTAATACGTTTATTGCCAGACAAGTATTCTTGAAAATTTCTACCAGGATTAAATATTATTTACGCTATTGGAGACTAGATAATCAAACATTTATCGTTGTACTCATTTTTGTAACTTTATAAAAATTCATGAATTTCATTTAAATTCAACTTATTTATGCTTAACTTTCGAAATTAATTTTGTTAGTTCTTTAGTGAAAACCATATATGGATGACTGTTGTTGATCCATCCGCCATTAAAATTAGCCTTCAGCCTTCCACTTTTAGCCGCGAGAACCAGAAACATCGAACGGCGTCAAAGGTTTCTTTCCTCATTCCCAGCGCTAACAGTAACGACGACATTAAACATAACGCGATACACGAAGATTGCTATAACGACAGGGTCCACGATACGAATTTGTACCAGACCCTCGTACCGCAACAAGCGAGAGTCCTTCCAGAGGATATAGATGCTCGTGTTCCACAGGTTCCTCTCAGCCATTTACATTCTGATCTTCGCCGATCGAGACCAGAGATCTTCGAAAGCACCAGCCCGGTTAATTCGACCGTGAGTCCGCGTCACACCTCGTCGACCGCTCCGTGGAAGTTCCACGACGAGTTCCATGGAAAGGGGGCCGAAGAAACGCGAGACCCCCGTATCCTTTTCTACTTTGTGTCCACTACAACGCGGCGGTCTTACGTGCGTCAACACGCATCAGACACGGGTACCGATAACGGCTGGTGTCAAAAGAGCGCGAACCATAAAAAGAACACGAGCGAGGGTGAATTCGAGAATACCCTCGAGGATTACCAGGCGACTGCGAGATCACCGAAGGTGATAGCGCGTGGAACGCCTGACTGCAGAGGCCGACGAATAAAATTAAAACATTCGTTCCCGTCATCCAAAAACGCGGGCGAGATTTTTTCATGGATAATCCGATGGACCGCGATTTCATGCCGCACTCTGTTAAATTGTATCGAGCGAACGCTTCGGCCCCCAAGGAAACATCGAGTAGAATCTTCATTGTCCTGAAATTCGAGCAAGACATTTAGAGGACAACCATCATGGAGGACATCAAAGCTAGGACGCCGAAGAGTTCGGAAGACAGAGGTGACACAGTACATACCTGAGAAATCATGCATAGATCAAGCTAGAATAGACTCCAAAGACGCTGGTAAAGTAGCGTACCACTTCAGCATCCAGTGACACCACGAAATCGATCTTTGCACTTAGAAGGTACACTTCGCCGAGCATCACGCCTCGAGGACTCTAAATTTTGTCAAGATTCCAACCGTTTGACGCGAGGACGGGAGGCTGTTCGTTCAGCAACGGAATCCCGTGAATTTAATTACCCGAGCAGTCATAATAAATTCACGAACAAGCCAGTGTAACGTGCCCCGTAGCCTGTTCTTTCTGTTTCACTCTATCTCTCTTGGCTCGCGACACCGACCGACCTAGCGAAGGCATTCTCTTTGGAACTTACATTTACCCGGGGCGCACGTAACGTGTCACAGCCAATAAAGTCACGCGTGCGTCGGCAATTTGCATATTACAGCTATCGTACGTTCTGCCCGTGAAATAAATTTCGTCCTCGCTTTCGACGGGACGCCACACCGATTTCCAGCGGTAACGAGAGAAGAGGGGACGTGTCCGCGGGCCCACCCTTGCGGTACAAGCTCTCAGACAGGAAAATAAAACGCGTTCCGTCGAAGGACGGTCTCCGGTGTCACTCCCAGGATAAATATTAGTAGCAGGTTTCACGAGATCCAGCTCAGTCAGTCGTGAAAACATGGAGGACCGTGGGGGATAACGGAGGATGTCTCGAAATTCCTTGCGGTCGAGCTCCGAACGTCGGGTTTCGCGAGAAAACGAATCGCCCTAGCGAAGAGAGGCATAGTAGCAAAAGGCCAATCATCCCTTGGCTATCGATACTTGTCTTTTCCGCTTATCATTGAGCCGTTCACTGCACAAATCGATTACCTCCATTTTTTGAAAAATGCTACATTTAAGTGCCAAAGCACTTGGTATAGTCATAACTTGTTATATGTCGTCGCATTTCTCAACTTTTTGTTTTATGGTGTTAATCAATGTCTGCAATGAACGGCTCAATTATAAATAAATACATAGTCGACTAGAAATTATGTTCCCACTACTGTTTAACACCCGTATATGGGTGACAGTGCTTTTCACCGAAGAACTAAGAAAATTAATTCTAAAAGGTGAGTATCGAAGAAAATAAATTTGATTGAAATCCTCCAATTTCAATGAAGTCACAAATATAAATACCACAATAAACGCTTAATTATGAAATTTTCAGTAATGTTCAAATAAAATATAATCAAAGTAGAAATTTTCAAGAGTATTAGTCTGGCACTCCGTCCCTCTCGATTAGGCATCGACTACCGTCTCTGCGATCATGCCGACGAGCTCTCGGAGTTCCACGGCGTTGCAAAAGTGCTCCCGTGGCCAGTTCACCTTCGCAAGCCTCTTGGTACCGACTCGAAGGGAGGAGTCCTCGTTACGATAGGATCGCGCTATTCCGGCAGGCACGATTAATGTCAGCGACGTTTAGCATACATACGAAGGGGGCCCTGCGTGCGTGCACAGCCGGTCGCATTCATTTGGACAATTTAGGCGGGCGGAGGAGAAAACAATCGGGGATCGGGATCGAGTCGAGTTTGGGCCCACAAAGGAGGAACGCGGGAGAAGCAGTAGCGAGAGATCCCGAGCGTGGAGGCCACCTCGGGGGCTGAAGAAGGTAGAACCTTCGCGAGGAAAGGTTGTCGAAGCGAGACAGACGCAAACGAGGAGGCTGAGGAAACGATGGGTAGATGGAGATGGTCGCGAGCAAGAGCCAAGCACCGATCGAAGGAGGATGGAAGTCGACGAAGATGGGACCCGTTATGGAGATGAGAGGACCGACGGACAATGGCTTTCGGGGCCGGGCCCCTGAATTCATAATCCTCATTCCTATGGTGCGCGCTCGGCGCACAATGATCCAAATATGTTTTCTGTATAACAAAACGCTTTTATAAATGTTTATCATCGATTTAAATATTATCTGATGCGGGTGGTATTCGTCCGTCGAGCGGCTACCACCGTCGCATCCACAGTTCGAGGCTCGTGCCCTCTTCGTTCTTCCAGCTGGGAACAGATGAGGAATGGCTTCGAGATTTTTCACTGCCTACCGCAGACTGCTTTTACGTCTTTCAGCTTTCGCCCCCTCCCCCCTCATCCCATCCAGTCGTCGACGACTTCTTCTTTCTCTGGTCCCCCACACCACCCCCTGTTCTCGGCGAGGAGAAGTTACGAATGAATTAGACCGAGGAAGAGCAAACTCTACTCCGTCTTCGGCCGCGCAGCCGATGAACGGTGACTTTTTAACCCCGGCCCGCTCGGTTTTCTTTGTGAGAACTCTTTCATATTAATCTTCGGGGACTATCGATATCGGGTATCGCGGGACGTCCGCCGTTTCGCTAACTCCGTAATGGATGACAATGGCGCAGACTGTTCGCTCCGTACGCGCGGCGGCTGGGAAATTGAATTGCAGCGGCGCATCGGTTAGAACTGCCCGTATTTTGTGATTCGTTCTTGGACTCCAAGGGTGGACATTCCACAATCTTTTTTAGGGGAGAAATATGATCGTTGGGACTATGTTCCTGTCGAGATATTGAAGACACTCGCACACTATGAAATTAACCCTTTCAGACCTAAAGTATTTTTTGTTTTCTACTAATGTAATTTAATTTTTAGAGTTAAACCTAAACGACAGTGTCGGTAATTTTTAAATGTTGTATCCTCAATTGTGAACGCTAGGTCTGAGTGTTAAACGATAACTCGAAGTGGTTTCGTCTTCGAAACAAAATCTCTCTGGATCCATATTTATCAATCTTTTTTTTCACGTCCTAGGTGCATTTCGCGCCAGCAAATCGTTCGACAGGATTTTTAAAATCATCCAGCGCACACCAACAGCACTCCGCGAGGCGACGGAGCGAGGATGATTATTATTCCGCCTCGGAATGACGTCACAGCTCGACCATTTTTCTTTCCACGGTGCACGTGTACCGCGAGGCAGGAGTAGCGCGATATTAAATACGATGAGAGTGATTTATGAAGGTAAAACGCTTTCTGGGATTTTCTATCGGACGTGGACGGTTGCGCGATACTTACCTCGATTATTTCATCGAATGCGCGCAATTACGGTGGAATTATCAACAAAGGTGGGTCGGACCACTCGCTGGGACGTTGGTCCAGCGAAATTGGAGCCGCGATTATCTCTCAGGTTTCGGGGTTTGAATTTTAAACGAGGCGCGGAGCTAGAACGCTGCAGCGCGGATGCAAACTTTTAACCGCGGTCCCACGTTATCTAATTAAGTCGCAACTTGTCACGCGAACTAATATACGGAGTAATGCGAAATCGCTGTTTAGAATTACTTAGGGGAAACTTGTTTTTAACCCCGGATTACGCGCAAGTGGCCGGGATTTGCATCTGGAAGTTTCGAGTGCCGTGTCCGAGCGAAACGTTGTTTCGTGCTTAACAATGCAACGCGGACAGAAACCATAGTGGGTTAAATATCAACATTTTTTTCATTGCACGAACCTTTATACTCCTCTTTAGCTTTCACGGTGTCCTGTGTCCTGCGCAAAAGAATATGATAGCGACGTTGTTTTCATGATTTCAAAACCCACCAAATTGGGGCTCGCTAAATCGGGGGATTCACACTCTAACCCTAGATCAATATATGTATAAATATCCTCGTTGGCACGGTAGCGGAGGAGTTGATTGGATCGTGATCCACCTGAGAGTCTTATTAGGCGGCGCGCAATAACACCACAGGGGAACTATTGCCAGTAAACCCGAACGATCAGGCGATGTTGTCTCGCGCGGATGAAGCGTCCAGGCGAATGTCTCCGCGCGGAACGATAACGATCGACGACGCGATTGTGTAGCTGCCATGAACAGGGAGAAAATGGATTCCCCGGATGGAGACGTCGTAACGCGAAACATCTCTGGAAAACAAACGGCAACGGGTAACGCCGAGGAAAGAATCGAATAAATTAATACTTAATCAGGGGCAACGAGTGGTGCTGGATGGCGCGAGAGAGAGAGTGAAATTTACGACGAGCGGACGTTTCGCGTTTCCACGATAATATCCCCGGGTGTCTCGTGATTTATGCAGGCGCTCGGTCGGTGAAAAGGCGGCGGACTTACGTCGGGATCGACTCGTAATCCAGAAAAACTGGCTGCACGGGACGGAAAGAATAATGACGTCGCGGGCTGATGACTCCTTTCGAAGCAAACCTCGGCGTCGCGACGACGACAGCCACAAAGACGACGACGGCGCTCGCGGGGACGCCTCCTCGTGGGAAGGTTTAAACTGCGAGGAGACACGAGCGTGTAATATGGGATCCTTCGTTCCGCGCGACAAGGATCTGCGTGGATAGTAGAGCGTACCTAGTTCGGTTCCTTGGAGCGTAACACCGGTTCAACGTATCGGGCGTCGCGTCGGAAAATTTACTATGCAGTCGTCTTGGCACCGGGGAGTACGATTGTAGCGCAAGAAAACCGAAGGAACGCTCCAAATGGAATCCCGAAATGCCTTGACCTAACCGATCTTCATGTGGGGGAAGATTGTTTGGAAAATTAGCATTGCGCATTTTACTGCCACTACTAGGGTGATATACATCGGTGAGGAAAAGTATAAGATCGCCCTGAGTTTTTGAAATTCCAAGTTTCGCATAGCGTCTAGTGAAAATTCATTAATACTTTAATGCTGCTCAAAGAGGGTGATAGACAGTACTGGAACGATAGGACGTATTTTTAGGGAATCTAGGTTAACGTGAAATTTGTTGCCACGAGCTTCTTGATATTCATGAAATTTTTTGCTCGTGTATCCATCTTTCGTTTTCTTACCCTCTCGCCTTCCTCCTTTCCCTCTCCGGGCCTGTTTTTTCCCTGGTAATTGTCTTCATCCGTAACAAGTCCTGGTGCTGCCGTTTACGATTCTGAGGCAATACGGGGCAACGTCTTGAATAAAATATGTCTCCAATCGGAGACGTCAGCCGCGCTCAATCTCCGCGAAAGACGATACATTCGCGTGGCACATCCAACATTCATTTTCCCGCTGTTCGATAATTTCCAGCAAATTCTCCCGGTGCTTCGGGGTCGCGCTCGATAATGCGCCACTCGACGGTGGCCCCTTTGCAGTCGGCGTAATCTTCTCGGAAATCGCTCATAGACGATACCAGTAAAGTGGTAGTCGAGAAACGAATTGATTTGCAAATGGAAGAAATCAACGGGAGCATCGAGAGCGTCGACTTCCCTTGGCTTTTCATCGCCGGCTACCTTTGACTCGATGATCGAAACGGCAATTTATGCAGGGTCCATCTCGTGAAGAGCCGAAAACGAGGTCTTGTTGTCCGACGACAAAAAGACTGCGTATACAGTTGCAACCACTGGCTGTAACTTGGGTGAAGCAGAATTAGTCATAAGCTCTCGATCAGTCAAATTAGGCTATCGTGTCTTTAGATTATGATGAGGTGTTGGATGACCAACGCAACTAACCACAAACATAATAAAGACCATAGGCTCATCCTCAGCCAAACATCCTAATCTCGGTTCCCTTATATTTCATTCTATTTCTCTGCGTACCACAGTGTAAGATAGAAAAACGCCTTACAAGTCCTGAACAGGCACACAGACACGCGTAATATTAGTGCTCCCTCTTGATGTAACGCGACGGGGTTGCAACTCTTCGTGCAAAGATATGGAAATTCCACGACGAGATCCTATTTCAAGACTTTGTGGCATGGTATACACAAGGTTTAAAGTATCGCGAGAGCCGTGGTGCATACGGCATCTGATTAAACGCATGTGCACTTGTTATCTCCCGCTGATAGAACCTGGCCCAACGACTTCCGCTGCTACACTTTTTCACTCTCGCGTGTCGCTCCGTCGAGGATGCGTGCTTTCCCGCCCCCTACTTTCCGGTTATTTTATCAATTTTATGATTTTAAACCAGAGAGGGAGAGACGACGTCGACCTGGTCGCACATTTCGCGTTCAGGAAACACTAGTTGAACTCGACGTCGACTAGATACCATCGGACGAGAATAAAGTGGTTTTCCGTTTTTACCGCATTCTTGTCGTTGATCCGTGGCACGATTCGTTCTTGCACTTTCAACGACGAGGCCGATAACTCGAAAACTGTGACTCATCGCTGCTTCAATTAACGTACCCCGCGAACGATTTCTCTCGAAATTGTCGCAACACCCACGTTGACAACTCTCGATAGTCCTACAACAACCGTGTCAATTGCGCGCACGGACGTTGGTTCCGTTCGCGAGTGGAATCCGTTCTAGCCGCGTGAATTATTAGAATATTCGCTTCCTACGCACTTGAGCCGCTAGATCCGACGTGGATTGATTCGTAAAAAAAAAAAACAAGTCAAAAACGTGGAGCATATTTTCCATCTTCAAGTATTCGAATCTGTATGAAGTGGCTTCAAAAATTGTGCGGTGCATGCTGAGAATTCTTTAAGAGTTCGCATTGAGTGATTTATCGTGGCAGTCAGCGAAAAAAAATTCGACTCAGCACGCGACAATCAGTTACGTTACTTTAATTTACATGATGTCGCACGCGTTTGTAAAATAGTAGCGATTCTCACGGACATTCGAGGCGCCTCTGTTGAACGAACTCGAATGGAATTTATATTCTAAGGAATGTAAGATCAGTGGATTAAAAATAGAATGTATGGAACAGCGATATATCGCTCGTGGCGCTTTTTGCAAGTATATGGAGGCGCGATATATCGCTCCTTGGCACTCAAAGGGTTAATACAAGCATTCTACAATTTCGAGAAGTCTTCTTCAAATTGCGCGTTGCGTAAAGTTGCAGCGGGTCGCGATCAGTTCCGTCCGACAATGACACGAGCAAGAAAACACAATTCAGCCGGCGGAGTCGTGCTCGTTTCGAAACGAACGGCTCGTTCCGCGCACGCAATCGCTCGTGGCCGCTTTTGTTATCGCGCATGGCACTTATCATTAAACTCACGGGGGTATTTTCGGCCCAGAACCCGCTACCGCTGTTCTGTTGCTGTCGTGTCGCGCGCGCGGACAAACACGGGACCGCGGATGCATGCGGTTGTCGTTATCAATTTTATGATTTCGAGAGGACGCGCCGCGGCCGTCCGAATGTTTCACGCCTGAGAAACGCAGCGCGCCGCTTTACGTTTATTTATCGGGCCGATAGCATCGACGGCAGAGGAACACACCAGCCACCGTTAATGATTACGCGGAACGCCGGTGGAAACGGCCAGCGGTGAATAAAATCCACGATCGTTGTACGCATTGCGACAAACGAGACGAGGTTACCGCCGCCTAGATCGCCGAGCGACGATAACCGTTTCATGACGACTCGGGGACCGTATCGAGGCTTTCGATTGCACGCTGGGATAGGTCACCAAGCGAAACGCAGGTGAAACGTGTATACGAAACAGTCGAGGCTCCTATTCCTTATCTAGAGGTTTGCAAATCGAAAACGGTGCGGGGGAATCATATTTGCGTCGAAGAAAGTGTGAAAGATGGCGAACTTCGAAGAGAGATCTTCATGGCGAAATAGGATGTGTCGATCCAAACTGTTGAGGATAGTCAGAGCAACAAGCGGAGCTTTTGATTAATTACTGAGGTAAGGAAGCTGCTGCTAGCGTGGATTGCTCAATCGGCGAAGCAATGGTCCAGGAAATGGGAGATTCAGAGTATTGTCTTAGTCTGGCAACTCGATAAGTTGCCTCTTGTCTTCGTCGAAAACCACATTAGTCTCTTTAGAGAGAAGGAATTTTTAGTAAAATTTCAATTTCTAAAGAGGGTCTCTGTACTGTTTTTACTCTCAGAACGTGACTGTTTTCTCAGGTAAGTTAAATCATGGTCCAGACACGTTGCTATACAATGTTTGACTCCATTATACATTGACAGAATTGTTCCCTCGAACAATGTTCCGCCACAAAGAGGAAATACGATCAGAATAATCTTCAATGCCCGATTCGACGGTCTCATTACCGGAATTTCGGCTATCGATCTCGTTCTTGACGCTATTCGAGACCATTAAGCGCCATCATTAGCCGATACGGTAGGGTGTCGCTGTCAGCGTTGGTGACGTCGCGTCGCATTATCGCGATCGACGAATCGGGCCAGAGTAATTGACATAATTGTCCGGCACGTGAAATCGATCGAGCATAACGACCTGGAGAGCTCGCGACAAGAAAGGACCGTGCCCTCTCGCCGGGAGGTTCTTGAAAATTCATCGAGTATGCGCGAAAATGATCCTTGAACGTTACGTTCACCGTTTCCAATACGCGACATTTACGTGACACGTTATGAGAAACGAACGGGTGCGTCCGCTGGAAATTAAAGCCATTAGAGTTGTCAGCTATTACGGCAACATGGAAACACATGTTTAGTCTCGATAGGGGTAATGCACTTCCGCCTTCTTCGATTTTCTTCGCTGTCGCATGACTGTCCCTGCAGTTCGAGGGACAACGCATCATGAAAAAAATATCGACGTCTATTGTAAGGTACATTGAAGAATTTTCTTGCAATAATTTATAGAGCTATAGTACGTACTGTCTGAAGAATAACTTTAAAGTGCTTTGGTGTTTTTTAATAGTTTCATAATGGGCCGCAAAACTTAACGCTAACTGCGTACCACACTATGGTTGCTACTCGTCGTACAACTCAACCAAAGTAAATCGTCCTATGGCTTCTATATGGATCCAATTTCATTTTGCTCGAGTGTCATCCACCAAGTCATTCCCATTCTTGCACGACTCACGGTACAATGGCGACTGTCGAAGCAGAGCATCGTGCCTAATTGGCATAATTTACCCCGGTTCCATAGAGCCGTGTGTTCGTAACGCGATTCCCGTATTCGTGAGAAGCAACGGTCGGATACACGAGGGTCAATTACATGGCCAGCCAGTGTTCGTTTCGTGTCACTTGGAATTATAAAGAAACTCGTGTTGCGACTCGCGACGTGGAATTTCCGGAAACGTTTTCCCTGTGACGCCTCGCGTTTCTCTTCCCTTTTCTGTCGCGACGTTCGTGCGTTCGCAAGAACGCAACGACAATTATTTAACAATTACCGCGTCTTGCGATTGTTTCCGTCGCGAAGACGCTTATCCGCACGCGTGATCGGGACGATTTTCCTTCTTCTAATACGAGGCTCTTTGGACTAATTGCCTATGAACATGGTAGAAAAAGTGTGAGCAAGATTCCTATGCTTCTATGATTCTGAACTTATAATATGAGGAAAACCTTATTTAAATAATTTTTATTAGCAATGGACCTACTCGTGATGTATTCAACTTTCTACTTTAGAACTTTAGTTTACTCCTTGTCCATGAGTACATAAACAGCTTTCACGTTAGTTGCGTGGATAGCGATTGAACAGGCTAGATTCACGGAAGAGCGTCGACGGTGATCGTAATTCCTAGTCGAGGATTATGGATCTGATTGCAGTGTAAGCGATACTCACGGGGTATTTGATTACCAGTGTATCGGAAATTATATTAACAGCCACGACCGCGACGAAAGAAATTTACTGTCCGATCGGTGAACGATCGCCCCGCAACGAGTATGGATGAGGTGGGAATAGAGGATTTAATATCGTTGGAAGTTCAATCGGATACGCTCGGCAATTTTTATGTATCGCGTGCCGCGTTCAGTTCATCTTCAATCGATGTCGATTTTCGTTACACGATTACTTTCACTCGATCAAAACTTCTGATCATCTTTTCAACCATCTTATTAGAATACGTCATTAACCCTTTCAGACCTGGCATCCACAATTGAAGACACAAAATTTAAAAATTATCGACGCTATCGTTTAAGATGAATGTCCTTATTTGTGCACATGAAGAAAGACCAGTTTTCCTCGAAAACTACACTATTTGGATTTTTTTTTAATTTTTCCATAATGTTTTTAATCCAAGTGAAGTCTAAAAATTGAATTATATTAGTACGAGAAAAAAAGATAATTCAGGTCTGAGAGGGTTAAGACTAACCTAATATAAAAATATCTTGTTTACTTCATCCAAAACCTCGCACTTTGATCGACCAAGGGATAAAGTAATGAGACACAGCGAGCAATTGTGACTCTGCTCAAAGCATTCCATCAGTTGCATGGGCTTATCAACTTCCGATCCGTCTTAGCTCCGTCTCCGTTGTCTGCGGTAGTTGGATCAGATATTAAACGCTCTGCAAATAGCCCAGACTTGCACAGTCAGCCAACTCCGCGCAAGGGTTGATTTCATGTCCTGTCGCTTGCTTGCTATGGTATGATCCCCTCGCGACAATAAACACGAGATCGACAGTCGATGGAAAGCGACGGCAATAGCACCGTGGGACGCGTACAGCCGCGGAAACGACGCTTCCATCGCGATAGCGTTTTACAAGAACGTACAGTTCCTGATTTCTTTAGTAGCCACGAATGGTGTATGGAAACGCGCAAACACACCGTGGCTTGCACGCGACCTAGGGCAACTTATAAACCTTCGTGAAGGTATTACTAAATTAATACACTACAAATAAACAACACAGGTCTATAATTGAGGCCCGTTCACTGCACAAAGTGATTACTTCTACTGTTTGACAAATCTTATTTAAGTGTCGAAGCACTTGGTATAGTCATAACTTTTTATATTTATGTAAAGAAAAACATGACACTCTTATACTAGTGTCGCTACTGACAGTTTTGAAACAGGTGACAGAGCAGAGAAGTGGGGCAGAAGCGAGTAGGAGATGACTGGCAATTCTACAAGTGAAATTAAAGGAAAATAGTGCAGGAATTGTGAAAGTAAATTTTATTCTAATAAAGATTAACACCATAAATTGTCAAAATTTATTTGGCCACTGAATAATAAATAATTTCTTTCAGCGACCATTTTGATCGCATTTCTCAACTTTCTGTTTTATGGAGTTAATCGATTTGTCCAATGAACGGCTGAATCTGTAAACAATTCAGGAAATACTGTATCTGCTTTAAGTAATTCTCAAGTTCAAATTTAACTCCTGTTGCTCGCCTCATCGACAGGTAATTCGCATGCTCGGTGGTCCCGATCTTCAAACTGCGACCATTTCTCTGCGCGGAAGCGAACGGAATAGAGGGGAAACGTTTTATCGCAACGACTGACGGCCAGTTGTAACGATCTACAAGCTCCGGTGACGAGCGTCGACAAATTCGATAATACGATCCCGAAAAAGCATCCGCTCGTTCGAAAGGCCAGTGAATCGAAACGGAAGCCGAAACTCGCGTCTCGTTTAAATCAGAGCAGTTAAACGCGCTCGGCGCTCCCTACCCCCGTACATGCACGCGCGCGCCCCCAACCCCGTTTTCGACAAAACGCGCGTGCTGAGAAGATATTGTCCTCCCTCTGGTGAATAGCGCGGACCTAATTCGTATAATTGCGGGACGCGTTCCCCATTCTTCCACGGCGATACGCGGTATTCCGTGGTATCAACCGCGCGCGTACGCGGGGGCGGCAGTAAACTACCATCTGGATTGAAGACCAGAAGACAATTGCGCAAGCGCGAGCGGAAACGGAATTTCATTCGTGAACGATTTTCACTGGCGAAAACGATGGATGTCTCTTTTCATGTGCCGTTCGTCCTCTCTACGCGCCAACAAGAGGGAAATTGTGCAGAGCGTAACTGTTTAACGAGGCAGCGTCTACTGTGAATTAAAATAAGATCAAAATGTTGTGTACATGTAGATCTAAAGCGGCTTTGTTTGAAAGATGTGGACATATTGAGGTGCGGTTAAGGTAATTTGTCCAGCAGGCGTCAACGTGCTAGTGATGTTGGATGACCAAGTGATTCAGTATAGATAAAGATATCGGTATCAATGTATCTACAAATCGGTCTCCACGTTTCTCACCTGGATTCCTACAGTGATGGGTGAAATTAAAATTATTTTCATTCATAGACTAAGTTCGATCGTTTAACTCCAGAACACTCGAGTGTACATTCGTGAGTTTCGGCGGTACGTGATTTGATTTTCTTTCACCGTTCGATGTGCATCGATGAACGAGAGTTTGCAACACCCCGGGGAACGGTTGCTTCGTGCACACGGACCGTGTCTCGCGTACACGAAAATTGATGAACACCTTTCGGTGGAACGAACGCCCCCGCGAGCACGTTCTGGGAGTAGACAGCCAGCCGGTCGTTGGTAAGGTGGAAGTAAGAGCGACATGAAAGTCCGACTTTTCGATCGGTCGCGCGTCGGCTGCTCCTGGCGGCTCGAGAAGGGGGAAAAGTATGCTCCCCGCTTCCGACGTGGCGGCGGAAATTGAAGAAGTTGCGCGAGACGGTGCTGGAAATTATTTATTACTCGTTCGTCTCGCGCTACGTACCGATGCGTCCGCTTTTTTCGAGTGCTCGCGGTTTCCCAGGCTTTTGGTCGCGAAGTTCAGTCTCGTTCTAGACGTCCAAGGTCCGATACGCTATGGCTGATCGCGAGTCTCGATCTCCAGGTGCAATACCGTTCTCTCACCTGGTCAGATTGCGAAAGGATTGTAAAAGCAAATAGTTAATCCTTTCAGACCTGGCGTCCACAATTGAGGACACAAAATTTAGTCGACGACTCACACATTAACGACACTATTTTTCATCAAAAACCACGTTATTAAGACTTTAAAAAAAATTGATCATACTAATTTTAGTCCAAGTTAACTAAAAGTTAAATTACATTAGTACGAGAAAAAAAATTCATGTCTGAAAGAGTTAAGGTACTATGATTGCTTTTTCATGTGAATGTTGGGACTGCAATGAGCAATTGCATGTTTAATCAATCCTCCGGGAGTCATAATTTATTGAATATGTTACAGTACATGGAGAAAGATATAATTAGACTGATGAAATTAGTCGATATTAAATTCAATAAATGAAACACAATTTCTCCAAATAAAAATTCTATCATCGCCAAGCTGTCACGAGAACCTTGAATATTTACTCAAGCAATTGCCAAGTACACCTGAGGAATTTAATTTCTTTCGACAACTTCCGTCGCGAGCGATTAAAACAGCGTTCATCTAGCAATAAAAAGTAGCAGGTTACCCACTTTAAATCCATGGCATCTTATTTTCAGCTACGCGGATTCTCTAGTCGTTGAGACAAAAGGGCGTAGTTGTTAGGTATCGGCGTGCACGAGTCTCTCTTTCCACTGGAAGCCTTTATCGAAACGCTAAACGCGGAAGCAATATCGACGTCGACTGCCGGCTCAAAGCGCGATCGTCGCGCTCTCAAAGCGGAAGAATGGTTCTAGTTTCCGTCGAGGAATTCGAATTTTCTCCCAGATTCACTGCGTTACATTTTCAAGCAGTTTCTCGTGTCCATTGCAGACGTCTAATGCGACAAAAGGAAGAAGAACGCGAAAAAGAGGCGACGCCGTGGAAAGGATTGTTGCGAAATATCTGCGCCGTCCAAGAAAATTCGCGAGTAGAAAATCCTTGGAACGAGCTTCTCGAAACGCAGTCGCAATTCGAGCAATCGATTTATCGATGCTCTGAATACGAATGCAATTCATAAAGTTACTAATGATTTCGTGACTTCCTCTATGACTTCTTAGCAACGAGGGTATCAGGAACATGAATATACCCTCTACTTTATACCTAAAGACAGAGACAATTTTTCTATCGACAACACAGTACATTAACAATCCCATAATGGCATGTTAGACCACGTTTCGCAGATTTCGGAGCGCAGCCTGCAACCTTGCGGGGCAAGTTTGACAATATCGTTACCTTGGCGCGTTCCTACACCTGCGCCTCTTTTTTCAATCGCGCTGAGAGTTGGTCGTTTTTGTCGTCCTGGGGCCCCTCGTTCTGACTGCAGGTTTTTATTTCGAACACTTTATATTTTATATCCAATCAGGCCCGTTCTCGGGCGCGACGGGCTCGTTCGAGCCTTTCACGCGTCGAGGCTAACATAAATGGATATTCCGGGCGTTCTTTCTTACCTCTTCCCCGCGTTCCATCCCGCGGTCACAGGCTGCAGTTTCGCATACGTTGGGCCTGTACGTGTGCAGGCGACTCGCAGGTGAGACGAATGGCGGTGCCGAAGAATGCCCGGACAAAAGGAGGCCAGAAGTATAACACGCGTGACTCGTCAGGGCTCACGCCGCGTGTACGACGGCTCTGGCCTGTCCGCTGGCTCGGAGGTAAATTAAATTCTAATAAAGCTCGCCGAAAAGTCGAGAAAAAAGCGGGCCCACGGGTCGTTCACGAGAGAACAATGGAGTCGGGAAGGCGTCGTCGGCACAGCGCCGTCCAGCCGTCGCGAACCGCGGATAATTATATCGAGGCGGCGACCAGGAATCCCGCTGAAAAACTTGTCTTCGGGCGTACGAAGATTCAGACGCTTAACTAACCCGCTGCGATCCTCTTCTGGTGTCTGGCTTAGGTGTGTCACCCCCGAGCAAAAAGCCGTTCAACGAAAAAGGCGCCGCGATGAATAGTTCTTCTTCCCTCTGCGATTCCGTCTTCGGAGCTCTGTTTCTCCTCTTGTTCGGACGCGCTTAGGTGGCTTCTGGTTTTTGGGAATCTCGCAGCGTGCCGAGTGGACCGGTGGAGAAATAGTTGCCATTCGACTGGGAATTTCGTAGAATCGTTGGCACTCCATAACCCCGTGTGAATCTGAAGTTGGTCAGATTCAGGAGAAACAATTCTTATTAGTCATTTAACCTCCAGGTTTAAACGTGGATACATATTTACGTGGATATTTGTGGCAAAACTGATTATCACAAGCCTAGCCCGCGGCGGATTGTTCGGTGCAATTGTAAACATCACATTTTGATCCCAGGCTGATGAAGCTTAAATCGTAGCTTAAGGGGTTAAAAAGCATGACAACGAGTAGTCTCTATTCTACTTTGTTCTTAATCTGTATAAATTAATATTAATCGTCAAATATTCAAATCGTTAAATATATTATTCATTCGGAAGATCGACCGTGTCCAATTTCAATGATCGAAACGAAATAATCGATAATTCTCTGCTACAAGTGCTAATATCTAGCCTCATCATTTATACAAACATAATTTCTCTGAACTGACGCAAGAGCCAAACGATTTTCAATAATTCAACGCATTTCATATCAATTTTACCGAAACTTGAGACGTCCAGCGCCATAGTTCGCGATTCAAAAAGCTGCGCATCATACGAACGTATAGGCAATTTTTAAACGAAACGATGTACAGGCATCGTACGTTACCCTAACGTTTTTGTTGGTCGATTGGCGCAGAGTTTAACGCAAAGTTATTGCTCTTTTCAGGACCGACACGTGAAGAACGGCAGCAGAGATCCCCAGATGGACTCGAGCCAAGACTATAGTCTGCTACTGGGTTACGAGAACAAGACGCACACGGTGCTTCGTTTCAGCAGGCGATACGATACGTGCGACTCATGGGACCTCAAGATCACGGTAGGTGGTTTGATTTATACGGTTTCCGGCGTGAAAGATAATTTCGCGCGCCGCGCGAAGTGCTCGCCCGAGAATCATTTGATGGATTTACGGGAAAAATTGAGCGGTCGAGCGTGTAATGCCAGCCGCCAACAAGAATTATTTATCGCGGCTCTTTGGGAAATTGAACGCTACGTTTACACTGGCGCGAAACGATTAGTATTTTCGCTGAATCCATTTATTACGATGCTTCTGGTCTTCGTAAAAGTTCGGAGAATCGCTCATCACGCTGTAGACACATTTTACGATTTCGATGTTTAATTACGGATCCCTAGATAAAACATTATCAAAATGGAATTAGTATTCAAGAAATATTTGAGTTCTCCTGATAATTTTTTAAAAACGAAACAAAATAATGTGTCCTCCAAGAGAGATATCTTGTTCGAAAGTAAACAATGACATCGCCCCAGAATTACGCAAGAATAGCGATCGCAAAATTAGGATACTCTAGCGTCTCTCGTTTCCAACAACGCGAGATCGGCGGAGCTCGAATGAAATTCATTACACGTCGCAATTAACTTTAATTGATCGCCATTGCGCGTCGTAAATTCGGGTCATGCTTCGGCCGCGCCAACGAAAGTGACAGGTACTCCTAAACGTGTTTCACGGTCGGCCAATCGGAACGAGTCACGGTCTAACGGAGTCGCAGACGATACGCGGGATCATCAGTGTGAAAATATTAATAGCTCCAATTTCGAGGCTCGTTATCGCCTGCAGCTCTCGTTTCTGGCATTCCAGCCGATTTGTAGGACAGGTCGACCCAGTTCTTTATTTCCTTGGTAGTTAACTCAAAAGTAGATCGCGCGATAGAGCAGCTCGCTTGTGCTCGGCGCGGGTTTAACTCGAAGAAAAGAGATTACGCGCGTGTTGCGATCTGCTCGTACAACCCACGATTTATGGCAGTCGAGCAGGTCATCGAGCATTTCGCTTTGTGCCACTGAAACTAGAAAATCGTATCGCTAATCTTCAACTGGTGACGTTACCTTTTAATGTAGATTCGATGTATCTCAACCTATTCATCTATTCACATTATTTAATTATTTGTTATATAGCAAGCAGTTGAACATAGAATTGTGATTGTTCTTAACATTTTGAATCCTTGATCGATCCATTTTTTTTTTATTGTATAGCTTTTAAGAAAGATCAATTTTTCCAGAGCGCTGGTGTACTTTAAAAGAGAAATTCGGTACGGGAATAATCATACCCATAATGTTTCGCGTGTCAATACAATTCGAAGTCGACATGTCGCGCTAGACGAACGATGAATATTCGCGTTGTGTGTACGCGTAAATAACGAACGCTTGCAATGCAAATATTGGCCAACGAACGTGAAGTTGAAGACAAACGTTGGCGCGTGAAATTTCCACGGAGGAACGCGTTACGCACGCGAAGATGCCGGAATGGGATTGCTTTGTCAATAAAGTAATTACGCGAGGCTGTGAAGTGGGGAATAGGTAGTGATCATCAGCGGGCGGGAAGAGGGGAATACAGCAGGTACGCCGGTATCGGAATTATCAACCATCAACGTTCGATAGATTCGGTCGATATAGATGAAACAAATAAATCATTGTTAACATAAATTTTCGAATACTTAGTGCAAATGTAGAGTGCATATAAATATGAGTCGTTCACTGCACAAATCGATTCACCAGTCACATAAAAATGTTAACATTAGTGACAATTATTTTTTGGCTATTCTTTCTTATTAATTTTATATACCGTTAGATGAAAGCTACATCTATACTTATGTATTCTACAATATATATTTGAATTTATATTATGAAGGGAATTTTAAAAGACAATATACATTATTTCATCGCATTTCTTAACTTTTTGTTTCATGGAGCTAGTCGATTTGTGCAATGAACGGCTCATATGTAAGAAAATTAATTAAAAGCTCATTTGATATATAAAATGATCAATGTTAGAAAAGTAAGTTATTTAACAGTGTCCTCAATCGAACAGTCGTATTTTCATAATAATTCATATAACGGATGTTCCGCTGTAATTCGTTCGTTGAACCAGGATTCCTGTTCTCTGCAGGGAGAAGAAGACGAAGAGACAAATTTAACCATTAATTTCCGTGGAAGTCTAAGTTATGCAGATGAAGATTTCAGAATCGCGTTGTCGCGACGGCCGATCTCCTTCACGTAAACGCTAACCACGTTTTAGAAAAACGGTTAGGGGCTACCACGCGATCTTGATCTCGTGAGAATCCGTTACGGTGAAACTGAATGTCGCGGACTCTCCACGGGTCCAAGGTAACGTCCGTCTAGCAGTTGAGTCATCAAAATAGTTGGGTGCAAAAATAAAGCGAGCCACCGCGGGTCCGAGATTCTATCTGGACGACAAACGACGAAGTCAGCTCCCCTTTCCTTTATCTGATCGCGTGATGTATCGGTACCCTACATGATATTTTTACGCGTCACGTTCGCCAACCAGAACGACCCCAACCCTGCATTATGCCCTGCGAAAGGTACCGCTGAATCCGTACCGGGATCGTGATACTTTAAATGGGCCTGCGAACTCGGTACAACGTACGCTGGTAACAGGGTTATCGGCGATCGGGGATGCAACGTACGGCCGAGGTCTTCCTTTCAAAACAAAATCTACCTTTAGAAACTTGTTTCGCGGGTCTCGCCGCGGGGCGTCGTGTCTTGGCGAAAAAAGTGGATCTAAAACGTGGAATTAATTTTCTTCGTAGGGCTCTAGGAGCATTAGAACAAAAGAATCATATTTCATTTGGTTGGAATGATAATTTTTATATGATAAGAAAATTCACTTCGTTGGTATGGTTGTGGAAATATTCTGAGGGTGTCACTTCAATTTCTTTATTCTATGTCTTTTTAACTTAGCGTATTATCTATTCAAATTTCTATACTGATTGGCATCATTAGTTACTTCTTCTACTGCACCCTTTCCAAAAATTCATATTGTTATTCAAGCTGCATGCAAAATTCCAATCCGCTCTCGAGACGTAAGCGATTCAAGACCTAGAACGCACGTGTTAAAAAAGTGTGCAAAGAAGGGAATCGCCTATCTCGGAACAATTCTCCCTTACGCCATTCTTCCTGATTGCGTCCCTTAGGTTTGGGGTGCGCCCCAAGGGTGCGCACGTCCCGCGAATATTTAAAGTTCAGTCACGCGAGAAGGGAACCTCTTAGGAAAAATTGTGCTTCGCAACTTTCTGCGTGCTTCTCCACGAAGTATCCGCATTATCGCGTAACCTGTTAGCACTCAAAGCAACCGTAATGAAATTAATCCCGGATAGTCTGGCAGTCAATCCGAGTTATTTTGAAACTTTAACGTCGAAGCACTACACGACGGTATGACGTCAAATCGACGTTTTATCCGATACGAGACGGAGAGCTAAATAGGCGGACGAAACGGGAAGACGGGAAAAGAACGTGAAAAGCAAACGTTTCGTGTCAAATTACGGATACACCGTGTACGTAAACCCTGCGGCGTTCTCGATATCGACCGTCGTCGCAAATTGCCAATAGCGTTCTCCGCTATGGGTCTTCGAACCATTGTTATTTCTACCGACAACCGCAGTGGATTAATCGAATGAACATCAAATTAAGCGATACGCTCCATCGTAACCGGCTTACGCGGAAGAGGGCTTCGATTGCATATTAATATTGCGCCGGCTGCCCTTGCTTTGGCCTCGGCATGCAGACAGTCTCATCAACGGTACGTGAAATTAAGCCTGACTACGTCCTGGATAACATACACCGACGGCACGGTTCTGAGGTCGTATTCGCAGAGCGCGTGCGTCTCGTGCGCTCGTAACTAGTTAATTAACCAGCACTAGGGAAGACGTGGTGTTTCGGCGCGCATTGAAATATGTATTTTTACGTAATCAGGCTTCCTTGCCTAATGCGAGTCACGGCAACAGTGGTGCACTGACTAATAATTAATTCGTTAGCCCGCGAGACTAGTCGCAAACAAACTTGACGGACCAGAGGGGCTTCTACGCTGGCGTTCTTCCGCGTAGGACGGTTATTGCGTCCTACTTTCGTAGTTTGGGGAGTAATTGTTTCCGAATCATTAGGGTCGGTCAAATTCAATTGGTGCAGTAGCGGAGAGAAACAAGATTTATGTTTCAACTACCGCTGTACATATTATGTGACATAGACACATTGTTTTAAGTTCGAGGCCTTTCTTTCTGGCATCTACTAGCAACTCGAGATGCTTTCTTGGCATTCTATTACCACGTATGTTGCAGTAGTATGCCATTTTTGCTGAAATATTCTGTATTTCGCTGTATTATGCTTTAATTTGCTGAAATACTCTATATTTTGCAGTAATATACTCTATTTTGCAGGAATATTTTGTATTATACTGTGTTATTTAGAATTACGTTGTATCTTGCTGAATTATGCTGTAAGCTAATAATGCTTTAAGTTTAATCAGGTCACCTTTACCTCGCCGACAATCAGTTTATCGACACTTTGAGTTCAAAAGAAATGAAACCTGGACAAACATTATTGCTGGTCGATTTTCTGCATCAAACTTAGTGGTGAATTATCTGTCGAGTGCAAAGATTTAATACATCAGCTATTTAGTGCACACGAAAAAAAATACCAGCGGTCCAACATGGCTGAATTTCGCGTTCGCTGGTATCGAAGCAGCGAAGAGTTGTTCGTCCCTTGTAACCGATAAATTTCCCAACGCGTTTAGTCGTCGACGCAACGGGGTCCTGGGAAGTCCGTCATCGAACGGGCGACGAACTGCGAGTCTCCTGTGTCGGATGTCGACGATGGAAACCGCAAAAGTTTCGCGGCGCGTAGCAACGGAAAACTCCCCTTTGAGGCCGCCGTAACCAGCAAGGATTGCGACCCGCGGAGCATTATGCAATCCGGCGAGCCAGCAGCCGGAATCGACGTCACCGGGACCAGCAGCTACCACTTTGCAAGATTCGTAGTCCGAGCTTTTCCGTGGCGAAGGGCGAGGCGTCTCTTTATCACGCGGAATCCTCCTGAGTGCGATGACGAAGAGAATCGGTAGCGTCGGGTGCGGAGGGACTACGAATCGTACGTAACGTATACGGAAGAGCGAATGGAAAGCGGTGAAATCGAGGAGAGAAAAGGTGGAAAAACAGAGGAGGGAGGGAGAGAGTATGGATGGTATGGAGATAGGTGGAGAGAGATGGGGTATACGCGAGAGTTCGAGGATATGCACGCGAATGTTACCGGTAGGGAGATTGGTGTGCCTTGCAGAGGGGATTGGCTAGCTGACCCGGTTCTGCTTCTATTCCCTTCCTATCTGTAGCCGTATCTAGTTTACCATTTCACTCCCCGGGCTGGCTGGCTGGCTCGCTGGCCAGCCCTATAGTAGTAGCCAACGCGAACTTCCTGAATAAGGTCCTCCCTGGGCGCTAGAACTGATCGCTATTCCGAATGGTTCGGTTCGGTGTAAAAGGAAAATCGAATTTGACCGATGCCTTTGGGAGTGACGAGGAGAGGGTTGGCCTAGGAGAGGATAGCGTGAGGGTCGCCAGGTGCGCCGACGATCTTATTGGGTGGATCCGTATACTCGTAGTCGTCGTGGCAGAGGGCGCCAGGGGGATTTCGCCGGAAGCTACTATCCGGAGCGACGGGAAATCGAATCAACCTGGAAGGAGATTCCGCGGGGTCCCGAGTACCAGATTACATACGTTTGGAGACAATTATTGGCGCCAATTCGATTTCTGCGTCGTACTGGCCTTTGCGGCAAATTGTTACGTTAATCGGACGTTCCGAGACAATTACGCGAGAGGGAACCCTCTGCTGAATTGATGCGACTTTTCTGTCCTCCTACAGCTCTTCTGCAAATGTTGACTGTCCCTGTTACGAGAAGAATTAGTGAATGCGTTCAAATAAAGGTTTCTTCGTCGAGGGGTTCCGTTTAAAACGCTTTCGACTCGGTGTCTTATCAAGGCTACTCTCATGATACGATATTACTCAATAAACGGTATAAATAAAAATAATCAAAGTACACAGTCAGTCTCATATCTATCGAAGAAATTTATCTAATTTAAATGATAGGCTTCGTGTTACCAAATCAATTCTCTATTATAAATATGTACATGAATAAACTTCGCACATGTATATACAATATTTATAATTACAAATTTATTTGGAATCATGAAGCATTAATTTCAATTAGACAAATTTCTTTAATAAATATAGACAAACTTTTAAAATTCGTTTCCACAATAAGTACCAGTGAGGAAAATAAACGGAAGACAAGTTTCCCGATTGACTATTGCCCGCAACCATTTTCGTATCGAGTCCTTTTTCGGGGCTCAATCGACGATGCCTTTCCCGGAGACTAGAGGGACATCGATCTAACCGAGCGCGCGACAAAAGCCACCGTTTCTGAAGTCCCGTTCCGAAGCAACCGGAAAAGAGAGACCAGAATCACGGGAAAGTAACTTCCAATTACGTCGATGCCTGTTCTCCGTCGTTTTTCGCAGCAATCCGAGTGTTGTCAACATGTTTGTTAAAGGGAGCCAGGGCGGCTGGATTGAATGAAACCGGTCTCTCCTACCGCGAGGGCGCGCTTCGCCAACTAATGACAGTTCGAGGAAGTTCCCCACTGGGCTGCCTAAGTTTTCCAATCGGCCAAAAACTTGCCAACTGACATTTACCTAGAAGAATTCGGCGGGACCCGACACGCCATCGGCTCCGTGATCGTTCCTCCGCTATCAATCGCGTCGCGATGCTTTCCAATCAACTCGGCGCTCATTCACGTCCGCGGTGTCTGGCCGAAACGACGCGATAAAGTTTCAGACGTCGAGGGGAAAGGTGGAAGTTCGCGAAAATGGCTCGATTCAGAAAACGGAACGATGAGATTGGCTCCTCTCTCGTCCTTCTTAGAATGTTTCCAATCTAGAAATCGAATTCTCTCCTAAGACGATCGAGACTCGGTAATGCTGTCCATATTGGGGATGTTAGCGTGTGGATCGAATCCCCACGTATCCAAAAAGGGTAACGTTAGGGATATCGGAGAGAATTTGTAATAATTACGTCGAGAAACGGTAAAATTGAATCACCAAACTAGTTCGCTTTTAATCAAATCGTTTAGCCAACGAACTCCATGGGAAAGAGTCTATTTCCTAATTTATTATTCAGCGCGAGGAACTAAAGAGTTCAAAAGGAACTTTGTACGTTTATTATTATTTAGACCACCGATCTGGCTTTCGAATCTTAAACTATGTGATTCAGAGGCACTGTGCTTAGACTGCTGTATCTTTCGTTTCCACGTTCTATTCTTAAAATTGAACAGAGACAGTGCTACAGAGAAATTGTCAGACTTTAATCATCAATTAAGAAGTTTCTAAAATACTAGTGTCTTAAAGTAGAAACAAGCTCGATACGAACGATTCAATTAACCTAGTTTATTATTCGATTCTAGAGATTAAATCTCACGAATAGAAATTCGTTAACTATTAATTTAGACGTCTTGAATTGATCGATACCTGTCGCCAATTTGGCTTTCGATTCTGAGACTCGATATTTGCACGGTGTTTTCGACTGAACGATATTATCTCGACTAGTCTTGAAATGGAAAATTAATGATCTGGAACATTCCTTGATCAAGCATTGTCAGCTTATCGGATACAGCACTCTGGACTGCTACGTGTGTGGGATTAAAAGGTCTCTAAAATATTTAATATTTTCTTATGTCTAAAAGGAGAACAGTATAATAACAATAAGAGTTGATTGAAACTGGCGTGCGTTCAAAGCAATACAACGGGAATGAAAAGGTTGAACCAATTTCGAGGTGAATTTTCTGAGAATTGTGTAACCTACTAACAACGAATCTTCTCGTCGAAGAGGTTTCTATTCTGACGTCACGGGGTTTTACGAGGAAGCATTCGTAAATGGACGGCCGATGAAAGCTGTAAACTTGTTTACGTATTACAGCGCCGTAAACATTCAGTTTGTGATTGTATGAGGAGTTGGCCATTAAACTCGTGTTTCGGATTACCTCTAATTCCTCGCAGGCGTCGCATCGAGGGAGCGGGGATTAGTTGAAGATTAAGCTGTTGGACACGTTACTGGCCATGGTCGGGGCTGGAAGAAACTTCCTCGGGGTTTCCTTACAAAAGCTTCTTTCCTGCGCGAGGTAAAAGTTATCGACGGTACGCTTGAGGCTAAATTGGATAAGCATTGCGGCGCCATAACTTCTTCCCGGCGAAATGATGAAAGTAAAATGGCGCGGAAAAAAAACTCGAGGGAAAAAGACTACATACCAAATCATTTTTTAACCAACGAACTGCACTCCGGGAAATCTCTTCCTGCGGTCTACCGTGCGCTAAATTGCACTAAATATTAGTCTCCATAAATGCGACGGCGATTCGAAATTTTATTCGCAACGTCGCTGAAGAATGGCGTCCGAGTGCGAGTGCAAACTCGTGTAAGATTCGAGGAAAAAGCCTTCTAAAATCAAGGTTTATCGGGTCGTCGCGGCGAGGAAATTAAAATTAAAGCAACAATTTTCGAGGAGAAAGCAACAGTCGCCGTTTCTATTCGTCGGAAAACGTACTACGAGGACGCTCTGGTACATTGTTGAAAGTTTCGAAGAAGATCAACGTTGTAATATTAAATTTTATACAAAATCAGGGCTTAAAACGGCGATGTACTTGATAATCTTTTCATCCGACTTTCGGAAGAATTAAAGTCACGTTTCGCAGCTGTAAGAGTTTATTAAAGATATGAAACTTTTTCGACCTGGTTGCAACTATTTTTAATACCTATATTTATTACGGTTTTTTTTTAAATTGTATTTTTACCGGTTTATAGAATCTTTCGCTGAGGGACTGCAGTTAACATACATTCTGGGACCTGACATTTATTTAAATAACATATTGGTACAGTTATTATACCACTAGCTATTTTTTTATTTAATTACGCTTTAGATTCTTTCTTTAACTTTCATATGATTCTTTTATTCAAACATATGCTGCTATAATTGAGATTTCTGGTCGCACATTTTCACAAAGGATTTGTTTCAGAGACATTCGGCGACTCGATAAACGGTATTAGTTTATATAATACGCAAACGTCAACACGTGGATACGTAGTCGGCGAGGAATGAGAGGCGGAAAGTACGTTTTACTGTTCCACGCTAATTTCGTTTTACAAAAGAAAGTGGGTCGATGTGAAAACCTCGTTAACTTGAAAAGAATGAATCGAGAGGGAAGCTGTATTACGTATAGCTGCACTGCGGTAGATCAATATTCGGCGGACATATTACAAGGATTACGGCGAAAATTTTCAAAATACAAATAGAGGCGTACGATCCGACAGACCGTCGGGGCAGAGGGACAAATATTTTAAAGCTAAATATAAACAACGGTTCGTGTGCACGCACTGTGATGACGGATATTTGTAATTCGGATAAATTAAAAATGTACGATGCGCTGTAACGAACGCGAAATTTCTCGTAACGTATTTCCTCTGGTATTTAATTTTCCATTAGTAAACATATTTTTCAAAATTATAGGTACATGTATTTGTTCGTTTTCACTTTCTTGGTCATTTTCAGATGCAAAAAAAAAATATATGACTCGTATATAATTAAATAGAAACAAAATTACTTTTCTCATAATATACACGTAAAGTCACCAGATCGAAATAAAATATATGGTACGTGCAAACGTGTAAAAATTACATTCAATTATTCCAAAGATTTTTGCTCTCCGACAGTACAAACCTTTGTAAGTAGAAAATAGACTGAAAATCAGCGAATACGTGTACAGCTCCTGTAAGACCTATTTTCCCAGCGTATTCAAATTATTTACATGCCGAGTTACCAATGATTTGAAATAGTTGCAAGTTCAATACCAGTACGAAAATATAGCTCGCGTTTATTCTTTTCCATGTTTAATACGCTTTGCGGCGGCGCGAAATCCATCAAAACTGTTAGATCAACGGAAGATTTTCGGATCGAGGTGAAGGAGGGGTACGATAACGATCGATCGGTTGCAAAATTGGATTAAAAGTACGTCAAAGCTTCGGTGGCACTGCACGGCGCGCGATCTAGTTTATATACAAAGCTCGACGCTATTAAATCGTACCAACATATATTACAAAATCGGCCACGGAGCTTAACTGCTTACACCGAAGCTTAAATTAGGTGGCGTTCGCTCACAAGCTCGGAACAGCGTTAACCAATTTTATCGTGGCCGTTAGACATGTAAATTAGCTGCATACAAAGTAAGCTAATGTAAAGCGGAAGCGATCGTATTTAGAGGGGGCGGCTGTGAGCCCCGGAAAGGGACGTTCGATAGAGAAAGAGCTGGTCATGCAATTTTAAGCCAGGTTCTTGCGAAATTCAATTTTACACATGTTGCAACTAATAATCGAACGTTAAAAGGAAAGGACAAATGATTTCACGAATTGAAATTATTTTGTCTTCTTTTGAGCTTTCCCATTGATCGAAATTGTAAAATAATTGTGTTTAGAAAGTTGTGAAATTCGAAAGACTGACTATGTTATGAAACTTTGAACTGGACACTTTATAAAAGAACTCTTAGGTATTCTGACACTGTAGGTCAAGATTTTAACTTGGTTGTCCAAAAATTGGAGATCATCTTATTATGAACCTTTGTTTACATTTCTGCAATAATTTCTGTTTTTTGTTTTATACTTTTGATGATTGCGTTTTGAAACTTCGAACCAGCATCGATACGTATTCCATCGAAACATAAATTCTGTTCCATATAGAAATATTACCCTATCGGAGAAATATGCAAACCGGAGGCCTTCGATGAAAAAAAAAAAAAACACGCCCATTTGGCGATCCTGATATTTAAATTCTATTAACCGGATACAAAAACACAACGTTGTTCGCGTTTGGTATGAGCATAAACGAAAAAAAAAATATTGAAAGTTTTTTCAACCATGACGATTGAAAGAAAAATAGCGAAAATTGCAGAAAAAGTGAAACATTTTGTTCGACAAAAATACGGTGACTGCGCGTGGTTGCCTTTCAATTCCCATAACTCCAATTTTCCATGGTTCATTCTAATCATTTAAAAACATAAAACTTAGAATCCCAGAAACAACGCAAAGTAGAAGATGGAATTCTCTATTGAGCATACTACTACATCTTTTAAATCTGATAGGAAAAGAATTGTTTACATTTTGCAAAATTATTCTTAATAATCGAGTAATTCTAAGAAGTTCGGGAATACGGATCAAATTTACATGCTCGTTAGTTTCAGTGTCATAAATAATGCTCTAGTGTCCTCAGTGTCTACGATAGCTGTCCCTCAAGTTGCAAATCGAAACCTGACGAGTATTCGCGTAAACAGGGTGACAATTTCGATAGGGTACGAGGCAGTCTCCCGTTGTAAAAGCAGTATCTTTCGGTTAAACACGAACTTAATGATCGTTATTTCGAAAACACGCATCGCAGTGGCGTTTTGCATAATCGACATGGAAATTGCTGGCTAATCGTTTGATCCTTCGCGGGATTTTCTTTGCAGCGGCATGAAACCCATTTGAATGTACGAATTTGCGCCGGAATGCGTACGTAATGTCCCCTGTGGCTCTGCATGTTCTTTATTGAAACACCGAATAGCCAGATTAAGCCGGGCTTATAACGATTATGCGTTATGGCTCTGCCGAGGAAACAATTTCCATTATCATTAATTGCGGTTTTATATGCAAAAACGTGGCGGCAGCTCGGCTCGACCTGGTTTCTCGCGCGCGTTGACGACGAAAAAGGAGCATAGAAAAAAAAAAAGAACAACAACAACAACATATACACACACGTCTCACGCAATGATCAGGCGACATTAATCTTTCGAAAGTTGACGGGGTTGTCATAGTCTTGCCGATCGCGATCACGGACCACCATTAATAAAACTGATCCGCCGAACGATTTCACTTGTAGCCAGCCAGGGGGAGCGTACACATCGCGGCATTACATCAAAGTCACACACGGAAGTTTATAGTTCGTAACGAGGTTTACCCAGGTTCGTGCGCGGAATGCGATTATGATTTATGATCTGAAAAATAATCGAACCCACCGAAAGCAATTTTCCTTTCTTTTTTTCTGCTTTCATGCTGGACGAGAATTCCTTATCGAGTGAAACTTTGTTTTTTTAGAAGAGTTAGGTGAAATTAAATGGAATCTAATGGCAACGTGCGCAGTGGGGGAGTATTATAGAATACGCGCGACGAATCGTTAGCTTTGGATGGAAAATTATGTTTCCTGTTTGATTGTTTGTTCTTTACATTTGAAATAGAGAAGGGCAAAACTTGATTGGAACGATATATGGTCTATAAAAACATAGCGATTCATTCGTGATATTTATAAAATCGAGTAATAATACAGATGACTTCAATTTGTTAAATGTAAAATATAAAATTATTTTGCAATTCAAACTCCAACTATTATTTGTCGTATAATGTTTAATATCGACAAACGAAACTGTTTTCTCGAATTTATATCCTCGTAATAATTTTGCTCGGATTTGTTTTCAAATGAATACAAAAAGTATACCTAAACCTTGAAGCAATAGAATATGGTGAAAGCCTATAAGTGCCTAGTAATAGTACACGAGGCAATTACACCTAGTGATCGAACGCGTGCAGGTCAGTAATCGAACACCGAATAAAATTTTGTATTGATTTAATTTTTTTAACATGTACGAGATATCAGACGATCGACGACTAAAGTATTCTTGAGTGGTAATTTCTCACACGTGAAGGCAATTACCTCTGTTTGATCTCAAGATTATCTTTACTTTCCAAATCATTAATCAATTTTTTTTCTGCAACAAAGATTGTATTTAACTCACATTGGAGCACATGTTGGCCTCTGGGGTGAACTTCTAAATTCTATGCCTGACTTCGAGAAAATAAAACGATGTCCGTCCAGATGATCTCCACGTGCGCGGCGATGAAAGAAATGATTCATCGCCAAAACGAAAAGGTTTTCAGAGGAAATCGGAACGCTGACAAAACAGATAGGGATGAGGGACAGATATACACAGAAGCTTTTTATTTAAAGAAATGTTAGAAATATTAGAGCCAAGAAAAAAAAAATGTTCGTCATTCATTTTCACCGGTTCGATCATCGAAATTCCCACGAACTGTCGAACAAAGTTCGATTTTGGTTTCGGTCCCGTTTCTATCGCTTTGATAACTACCGCAGGCCGATCGATTAAGTGTTGGCTGAACGTTTAAACTGTCCGATCATCTCTACCCTAAATGCCAGCTAGGATATACCCGTTGGCAGCGATAATGCAACTATTATGTCTGCGGCCGTGGCTCCAATCAGAGTTGGCGCGGTTAACAGCCACCAGATATCGCGAGTTAATTTAAACTTTCTCCAGCTTGGCCGCGATCTTGAACACGGACACGGTCTCGATAAATTCTTTCGCGTAGAACGAGCACGATGATGTGCTCATTATCCATAGTTGATTTTCTCCTTTTAGACACCGTAATCTATTTGTAAGTTTGAATTTTTGTTAGTGCGTACGTCTCGACTGTAGGCTCTTTTGCCCGAGGGCATCCTTAGCTCACTCTGTGCCCAGGTCCTTTACGATCAAGGTATAATTTAATGAAACAGTTGATTGCAATCGATTATATGTAATACTCAATGTCTGGTAATCCAATCTTAATTTTTTCTGATGCAAGTTACGAAACTGATGTGTCACGTTCAAATGATTCATCACAAATTGCCCTTGTACTAAAACTACGTTTAGGGCAACATGATAGATAACATGGTAGTCAACGTGTTAATCGGTCGAATGTTGTCTCGATCCTCATCACCGAGCCAGACCTGTCTCAACGGTATGCAAAGCGCGACGTAGGATGTGAAATTCAAATGGCGAGCGGCACGAAAGCGTTTTACTTTTAAAGCGATTTCGTTCAATCAGGAACCCCGTCAGAATCTTGATTCCACGCCCAGAAAAAGAGAGACTCGCATTAACCAGGAACCGGTTGCCGTGGCGCATTTTTGCAGTCACGTGCGCACGCATTAATTTAATCTCCGTCCAGTGCTATGATGGTAGCAGTGGAATCCTCGAAGAGAAATGGAGCGTCATCGTTTGCTTTGCACCGCGTTGGATGACTTGTCACTACTATACGCTGTCGCTTCGCGACGTGATTTGCCTCGGGTCAGTCAAGATTCCTGCTTACTTTCAGCCCTCGGACCAATGTTTCTCAAACTTCACCTCCGAGCAAATACTTTCAGCAGTTGAAAACTGTGGTTCAATCTCTAAACTGGAATTTCATTACTTTTTTAGTTATTTAATTTGAGAAACACTGTCTTAACTATGAGAGCACTCCACGTCAGCTTTAATTTCACGCTGTATGTGCGAGCTCCGTTAACCTCGCGGATAAAGCTGACGCATAAGTGGTACCTATAACGAGAGTTTCATTCTTTTAACGAGCACATGTCATCGAAAAAGTGTGAGCAGTTGTTTGAGTTCTAGTCAGGTACCGTAAATCCCGAGAGAGGCGAAGGAGATGGCGAAGGTGTTTTTTAATTTAATTGAATTTCCTAGCTAACATCCCGTACGCGTCGTGCTCGCGAATGGTCTTAGCAATTGGATTTTTGTATCGTCTCGAGAGGCTCGTCGTGGTCTCGACTATTTAATTCATTGACTTACTTTTTCGACTCAGAGCCAAGCGACCAGCGTAAGTCTTTTGCTACTTTATCGTTACAAAAGCTTGTCTAACATATACACACAATGTCAAGGTACACTAATGGTTACAAGAAACTTTTCTTTCATCTATCAGACGTAGCCATTTTCAAAAGTTATACTTTCCTGAAGAAAATAACGCTGAATGTAGAGTTCTGCGCAGTAGCGCTCAATGGTACTCGAGTTTGCTCCTATAACCCCCTTGATCCGATGATCAGAGACAGAAAAGATCTTCCTGCCAACGCACCGCTATCAGAGAGATATTTGACTCGGATCAACTAGCTCTTTCATCGTTATCCGAGTCACAAAGGGCAGTGTACAGAAATCCCGGCAGACTCCAGTCAACGTAAGGTAGTCTTCTTTCGAGTCGTTTTTGCTATTGGAGTTTATTACGATTCCACCTGGGGATGTGATCCTTTGACGAAAATAATAGTAATTGCACGCATGTTAGGCTCAGATTATATTGTTAACCTAGCAGAAGTCACGATCAGTCTAAAAGCAACTGTATTTCGCCATATTTTCTAACCCGGCACTCTTTTATGTTTCAGGTGAGTACCAGCTCTTTCATTCTGAAAAATTCTCCCCCACCAAGGTATGTTCTCTATGTTATGATTATTCGAAGTCACTTTGCGAGGAAACAAATGAACCGTTCATTGGACAAATCAATTAACTCCATAAACCAATATTCAAAGAAATATAATCAAGGATTAACAAGATACTAAAATCTTCTATAATATACGTTTAATGCTAAATAGTATTTATAATTATTGTTAGATGTAAGAATTAGTTATTTTATATTGTGATTCACATACAGTCAATCCCATAAATATCCGTTCAGTAACATTAGTGAGTCGAATGTGGACGGTGTCCAGTGTTTGCTTATTACAAAGGGAAGGTGAAGCCTAGTCTAACGATGATCAAATCTCGAACGCTCCAGTTGTTTCCCCGCGATGTTCGCGTCGAGCGAACAAATTGCTCGTCGTTTCGACGACGATACGTAGCCCGTAAAACCGAGCATACCGGACCCCCGTTAATCGCGACAAGCCATCTTCCCACGTGTTCCCGTTCCTTCGAGGTTCCAAGATTCGACTAGACTCTAATGATCGTAAATTCCCAACGTCGCCCAGATCGGGAACGACATTTGAGTTCCGGTCATGTAGCCGCCAACCCAGGAGAGATACCTGACTGGAGAATAGACCGAAGAGTTACCATACCCGTAGCACGACCTTCCGTTGCGAAAACGGTAGTTTCCGCGCTTACCCGCAGAGACTGGATAGAGTTCGCGTTGAAGTTTCCCGCGTTACTTCCCAATTCTCATCTCTACCACCGTCGAACTTCATCCCCTCGGCCCTCGCCGAGGCATTCGGTTGACTCGAGCGTTTCCAGAAGACATCCCACCACCATGACTCCGTTTGCTTCTCTCCTCTCTCTTTTCCACTATCTGTCTCTCTATGTGTGTGTCTTCCCACCTATCACTCGACGCGGTGGTGTCTTCCTCTGCTTTCCACTCGCGCTTCCATTCTCTAGCACGTAGACTCATACACGCGCGGCGGACCACCCCTCGAGCACACTGAAGTTAAACGAAGAGGTAATCCCGAGCAAATATCTCGGAATCAGCGATAGTTCAACTAAGTTACGGCTGAACAACTCTTTCCCGTTTCCGCGCTCAGGTTATCGTGCATAATATATCGTCCTCTACGAGAACATCGTATCAACCCCCTCCACGCCACCGGGAACTGGGACACTGGGGTGTTAGGACGGACGAGTCGTGCTCCTCCGTTTAATTCCAGGTGCGCTTTCGGGGGGG